>NW_027251994.1:200000-205000 GCF_044704955.1 Pristiophorus japonicus | reverse complement strand
CAGTGCGGCACTCCCTCAGTACCGCCCCTCCGACAGTGCGGCGCTCCCTCAGTACTGCCCCTCCGACAGTGCGGCGCTCCCTCAGTACTGCCCCTCCGACAGTGCGGCGCTCCCTCAGTACTGCCCCTCCGACAGTGCGGCGCTCCCTCAGTACTGCCCCTCCGACAGTGCGGCGCTCCCTCAGTACTGCCCCTCCGATAGTGCGGCGCTCCCTCAGTACTGCCCCTCCGACAGTGCTGCACTCCCTCAGTACTGCCCCTCCGACAGTGCGGCACTCCCTCAGTACTGCCCCTCCGACAGTGCGGCACTCCCTCAGTACTGCCCCTCCGACAGTGCGGGGCTCCCTCAGTACTGCCCCTCCGACAGTGCGGCGCTCCCTCAGTACTGCCCCTCCGACAGTGCGGCGCTCCCTCAGTACTGCCCCTCCGACAGTACGGCGCTCCCTCAGTACCGCCCCTCCGACAGTGCGGCGCTCCCTCAGTACTGCCCCTCCGACAGTGCGGCGCTCCCTCAGTACTGCCTCTCCGACAGTGCAGCACTCCCTCAGTACTGCCCCTCCGACAGTGCGGCGCTCCCTCAGTACTGCCCCTCCGACAGTGCGGCGCTCCCTCAGTACTGCCCCTCCGACAGTGCGGCGCTCCCTCAGTACTGCCTCTCCGACAGTGCAGCACTCCCTCAGTACTGCCCCTCCGACAGTGCGGCGCTCCCTCAGTACTGCCCCTCCGACAGTGCGGCACTCCCTCAGTACTGCCCCTCCGACAGTGCGGCGCTCCCTCAGTACTGCCCCTCCGACAGTGCGGCTCTCCCTCAGTACTGCCCCTCCGACAGTGCGGCATTGTCGGAGGGGCAGTACTGAGGGAGTGCCGCACTGTCGGAGGTGTCGTGTTTCGATGAGACATTTAACCGAGGCCCCGTCTGCTCTCTCAGGAGGATGTAAAAGATGCTGTGGCCTCTATTTCGTGAAGAGCAGAAAAAAACTAAGTGTTGTTCATGTCGCTCCTTCACCGGAGTTGTTATACGCGAAAAATTATACAAACCGCATGAGCAGAAATTAGGGATGGTGTTCAACAGCTGGGTCACAGAGGTGGGTTTTAAGGAGCGTCTTGAAGGAGGAGAGAGAGGCGGAGAGGTTTAGGGAGGGAGTTCCAGAGCTTGGGGCCCAGGCAAAAGAAGGCACGGCCACCGATGGTGGAGCGATTATAATCAGGGATGGTCAGGGGGGCAGAATTAGAGGAGCGCAGAGATCTCATGGGGGGGGTGTAGGGGCTGGAGGAGGTTACAGAGATAGGGAGGGGTTTAGGGACTGGAGGAGGTTACAGAGATAGGGAGGGGTGTAGAGGCTGGAGGAGGTTACAGAGATAGGGAGGGGTGTAGGGGCTGGAGAGGGTTACAGAGATAGGGAGGGGTGTAGGGGCTGGAGGAGGTTACAGAGATAGGGAGGGGTGTAGGTTCTGGAGGAGCTTACAGAGATAGGGAGGTGTGTAGGGGCTGGAGGGAGTTACAGTGATCTGGAGGGGTGTAGGGGCTGGAGGAGATTACAGAGATAGGGAGGGGTGTAGGGGCTGGAGGAGGTTACAGAGATCGGGAGGCATGTAGGGGCTGGAGGAGATTACAGAGATAGGGAGGGGTGTAGGGACTGGAGGGGGTTGGAAAGATAGGGAGGGGTGTAGGGGCTGGAGGAGGTTACAGAGATCGGGAGGCATGTAGGGGCTGGAGGAGATTACAGAGATAGGGAGGGGTGTAGGGACTGGAGGGGGTTGGAAAGATAGGGAGGGGTGTAGGGGCTGGAGGGAGTTACAGAGATAGGGAGGGGTGTAGGGGCTGGAGGAGGTTACAGAGATAGGGAGGGGTGTAGGGGCTGGAGGAGATTACAGAGATAGGGAGGGGTGTAGGGGCTGGAGGGGGTTACAGAGATCGGGAGGCATGTAGGGGCTGGAGGAGATTACAGAGATAGGGAGCGGTGTAGGGGCTGGAGTAGATTACAGAGACAGGGAGCAGTGTTGGGGCTGGAGGAGGTTACAGAGTTAAGAAGGGGTGTAGGTGCTGGAGGAGTTTACAGAGATAGGGAGGGGTGTAGGGGCTGGAGGGGGTTACAGAGATAGGGAGGGGTGTAGGGGCTGGAGGGGGTTACAGATATAGGGAGGGGTGTAGGGGCTGGAAGAGGTTACAGAGATAGGGAGAGGTGTAGGGGCTGGAGGAGATTACAGAGATTGGGAGGGGTGTACGGGCTGGAGGGGGTTACAGAGATAGGGAGGGGTGTAGGGGCTGGAGGAGATTACAGAGATTGGGAGGGGTGTAGGGGTTGGAGGAGGTTACAGAGATAGGGAGAGGTGTAGGGGCTGGAGGAGATTACAGAGATTGGGAGGGGTGTAGGGGTTGGAGGAGGTTACAGAGATAGGGAGAGTTGTGGGGCTGGAGGAGTTTACAGAGATATGGAGGGGTGTAGGGGCTGAAGGGGGTTACCGAGATAGGGAGTGGTGTAGGGGCTTGGGGAGGTTCCAGAGATAGGGAGGGGTGTAGGGGCAGGAGGAGGTTACAGAGATAGGGAGGGGTGTAGGGGCTTGAGGAGGTGCCAGAGATAGGGAGGGGTGTAGGGGCTGGAGGGGGTTACCGAGATAGGGAGTGGTGTAGGGGCTTGGGGAGGTTCCAGAGATAGGGAGGGGTGTAGGGGCAGGAGGAGGTTACAGAGATAGGGAGGGGTGTAGGGGCTTGAGGAGGTGCCAGAGATAGGGAGGGGTGTAGGGGCAGGAGGAGGTTACAGAGATAGGGAGGGGTGTAGGGGCAGGAGGAGGTTACAGAGATAGGGATGGGTGTAGGGTCTGGAGGGGGTTGGAGAGGTAGGGAGGAGTGTTGGGGCTGCAGGGGGTTACAGAGATCGCGAGGGGTGTAGGGGCTGGAGGTTACAGAGATAGCGAGGGGTGTAGTGGCTGGAGGCGGTTACAGAGATAGGGAGGGGTGTAGGGACTGGAGGAGGTTACAGAGATAGTGAGGGGTGTAGGGACTGGAGGGGGTTACAGACATAGGGAGGGTGTAGGGGCTGGAGGAGGTTACAGAGATAGGGAGGGGTGTAGGGGCTAGAGGAGGGTACAGAGATAGGAAGGGGTGTAGGGGCTGGAGGAGGTTACAGAGATAGTGAGGTGTTATACGGGCTGGAGGAGGTTACAGAGATAGGGAGGGGTGTAGTGGCTGGAGGAGGTTACAGAGATAGGGAGGTGTGTAGGGGCTGGAGGGGGTTAGAGAGATTTGGAGGGATGTCGGGGCTGGAGGAGATTACAGAGATAGGGAGGGGTGTAGGAGCAGGAGGGGGTTACAGAAATAAGGAAGGGTGTAGCGGCTGGAGGAGATTACAGAGATTGGGAGGGGTGTACGGGCTGGAGGGGGTTACAGAGATAGGGAGGGATGTAGGGGTTGGAGGAGGTAACAGAGATAGGGAGGGTTGTGGGGCTGGAGGAGGTTACAAAGATAGGGAGGGGTGTAGTGGCTGGAGGAGGTTACAGAGATTGGGAGGGGTGTCGGGGCTGGAGGAGGTTACAAAGATAGGGAGGGGTGTAGTGGCTGGAGGAGGTTACAGAGATAGGGAGGTGTGTAGGGGCTGGAGGGGGTTACAGTGATCTGGAGGGGTGCAGGGGCTGGAGGAGGTTACAGAGATAGGGAGGAGTGTAGGGGTTGGAGGAGGTTACAGAGATAGGGAGTGGTGTAGGGGCTGGAGGGGGTTACAGAGATAGGGAGGGGTGTAGGGACTGGAGGAGGGTACAGAGATAGGGAGGGTGTAGGGGCTGGAGGAGGTTACAGAGATAGCGAGGGGTTATACGGGCTGGAGGAGGTTACAGAGATAGGGAGTGGTGTAGGGGCTGGAGGGGGTTACAGAGATAGGGAGGGGTGTAGGGGCTGGAGGAGGTTACAGAGATAGGGCCGGGTGTAGGGGCTGGAGGGGGTTACCGAGATAGGGAGGGGTGTAGGGGCTTGAGGAGGTTCCAGAGATAGGGATGGGTGTAGGGGCTGGAGGAGGGTACAGAGATAGGAAGGGTGTAGGGGCTGGAGGAGGTTACAGAGATAGGGAGGGGTGTAGGGGCTGGAGGAGGGTACAGAGATAGCGAGGGGTTATAGGGGCTGGAGGAGGTTACAGAGATCGGGAGGAGTGTAGGGGTTGGAGGAGGTTACAGAGATTGGGAGGGGTGTAGGTTCTGGAGGGGATTACAGAGATAGGGAGGGGTGTAGGGGCTGGAGGGGGTTACAGAGATAGGGAGGGGTGTAGGGGCTGGAGGAGGTTACAGAGATCGGGAGGGGTGTAGGGGCTGGAGGAGGTTACAGAGATAGGGAGGGGTGTAGGGGCTGGAGGGGGTTACAGAGATAGGGAGGGGTGTAGGGGCTGGAGGAGGTTACAGAGATAGGGAGGGGTGTAGGGCTGGAGGAGGTTACAGAGATAGGGAGGGGTGTAGGGGCTGGAGGTGGTTACAGAGATAGCGAGGCGTGTCGATGCTGGAGGGGGGTTACAGAGATAGGGAGGGGTGTAGGGACTGGAGGAGGTTACAGAGATAGGGAGGGGTGTAGGGGCTGGAGGGGGTTACAGAGATAGGGAGGGGTGTAGGGGCTGGAGGAGGTTACAGAGATAGGGAGGGGTGTCGGGGCTGGAGGACAGGCCGTATGACAATATCGAGACTGTGGAGGGGTCGGGAGGAGTGGGGCTGAGGTAGATCTGGGTGCGTCAGTGTACAGCGTGTTTTCGCATAATGTCGGGCAACGTTGATGGGAAATAGGAGGGGCGAAGGTAGGTCCTCGGGGGATACCAGGGGTGACGATGTGGGCACCGATCGAGAAGCTGTTGCAGGTAATTTTCCGGCTGCGATGCGATGGATAAGACTGGGACCAGGCGAGTGTAGTTCTGCCCTGCTGGACGCTGGCACAGAGGCGATGGAGAAGGACAGAGTGGTGAACCGTGTCAGCTGAGGCTCGGTGTGTGTCACTTCTTCCGCAGCTGACCGGGCAAAGTGCTCAGTACA
>NW_027251994.1:125000-160000 GCF_044704955.1 Pristiophorus japonicus | reverse complement strand
TGTGACCGGAATACCCCCGCCCACGGTCACCTGGACACGAGATGGTCACGTTATTCCACTGAGCGGAGATGGTGAGAGAATGTTGCAGGGCTCCCGGGGCAGGCTGGGAAGTCTGGTAATCCTTTCGGTCTGGACTAACGATCTGGAGGCACCACTTCACAAGTCATGTTTGACAAATTTGCTGGAGCTCTTTGAGGATGTAATGAACAGGATGGATAAAGGGGAACCAGTGGATGTGGTGTATTTGGATTTCCAGAAGGCATTTGACAAGGTGCCACATGAAAGGTTACTGCACAAGATAAAAGTTCAGGGGGTTGGGGGTAATATATTAACATGGATAGAGGATTGGCTAACTAACAGAGAACAGAGAGTCGGGATAAATGGTTCATTCTCGGGTTGGCAACCAGTAACTAGTGGGGTGCCGCAGGGATCAGTGCTGGGACCCCAGCTATTTACAATCTATATTAACCACTTGGAAGAAGGGACCGAGTGTAACGTGGACAAGTTTGCTGACGGTACAAAGATGGGAGGAAAAGCAATGTGTGAGGGGGACACAAAAAATCTGCAAAAGGACATAGACAGGCTAAGTGAGTGGGCAAAAATTTGTCAGATGGAGTATAATGTTGGAAAGTGTGAGGTCATGCACTTTGGCAGAAAAAAATCAAAGAGCAAGTTATTATTTAAATGGAGAAAGATTACAAAGTGCTCAGTACAGCGGGACCTGGGGGTACTTGTGCATGAAACACAAAAGGTTAGGATGCAGGTACAGCAAGTGATCAGGAAGGCCAATGGTATCTTGGCCTTTATTGCAAAGGGGATGGAGTATAAAAGCAGGGAAGCCTTGCTCCAGTTATACAGGGTATTGGTGAGGCCACACCTGGAGTACTGCGTGCAGTTTTGGTCTCCATATTTACGAAAGGATATACTTGCTTTGGAGGCAGTTCAGAGAAGGTTCACTCGGTTGATTCCGGGGATGAGGGGGTTGACTTATGAGGAAAGGTTGAGGAGGTTGGGCCTCTACTCATTGGAATTCAGAAGAATGAGAGGTGATCTTATCGAAACGTATCAGATTATGAGGGGGCTTGACAAGGTGGATGCAGAGAGGATGTTTCCACTGATGGGGGAGACTAGAACTAGGGGGCATGGTCTTAGAATAAGGGGCCGCCCATTTAAAACTGAGATGAGGAGGAATTTCTTCTCTCAGAGGGTTGTAAATCTGTGGAATTCTCTGCCTCAGAGAGCTGTGGAAGCCGGGACATTGAATATATTTAAGACAGAGATAGACAGTTTCTTAACCGATAAGGGGATAAGGGGGCGGGCAGGGAAGTGGAGCTGAGTCCATGATCAGATCAGCCATGATGGTATTAAATGGCGGAGCAGGCTCGAGGGGCCGAATGGCCCACTCCTGCTCCTCTTTCTGATGTTCTGATGTTCTTAAGTGTGGTCTAACCCAGGTATATGGAGACCAGAACTGTGCACAGTGCTCCAAGTGTGTAAATATCACATATTTCACATTGTGTCCATTCTCTGTACCATGTTCAGGTCGCAGGAGCAGGCTGCCCAATAACTCCCTTCAGATCAGAAACATCCTGGTATCGGACGCAGGAACGTACACATGTCATGCTAAAATCATTGACAGGAAAGAGGAAGACAGTGCCTCTGTCAATGTCATCATTAAATGTAAGTAATTCACCCCCCTCTACATACATGGGCTGAATGGGCCTCTTCCTGTTCCTGTGTAACAGGCTCGAGGGGCTGAATGGGCCTCCTCCTGTTCCTGTGTAACAGGCTCGAGGGGCTGAATGGGCCTCCTCCTGTTCCTGTGTAACAGGCTCGAGGGGCTGAATGGGCCTCCTCCTGTTCCTGTGTAACAGGCTCAAGGGGCTGAATGGGCCTCCTCCTGTTCCTGTGTAACAGGCTCGAGGGGCTGAATGGGCCTCCTCCTGTTCCTGTGTAACAGGCTCGATGGGCCGAATGGGCCTCCTCCTGTTCCTGTGTAACAGGCTCGAGGGGCTGAATGGGCCTCCTCCTGTTCCTGTGTAACAGGCTTGAGGGGCTGAATGGGCCTCCTCCTGTTCCTGTGTAGCAGGCTCGAGGGGCTGAATGGGCCTCCTCCTGTTCCTGTGTAACAGGCTCGAGGGACTGAATGGGCCTACTCCTGTTCCTGTGTAACAGGCTCGAGGGGCTGAATAGCCTCCTCCTGTTCCTGTGTAACAGGCTCGAGGGGCTGAATGGGCCTCCTCCTGTTCCTGTGTAACAGGCTTGAGGGGCTGAATGGGCCTCCTCCTGTTCCTGTGTAACAGGCTCGAGGGGCTGAATGGGCCTCCTCCTGTTCCTGTGTAACAGGCTCGAGGGGCTGAATGGGCCTCCTCCTGTTCCTGTGTAACAGGCTCGAGGGGCTGAATGGGCCTCCTCCTGTTCCTGTGTAACAGGCTCGAGGGGCTGAATGGGCCTCCTCCTGTTCCGGTGTAACAGGCTCGAGGGGCTGAATGGGCCTCCTCCTGTTCCTGTGTAACAGGCTCGAGGGGCTGAATGAGCCTCCTCCTGTTCCCATAGTAACAGGGCCCTTGTGTTGTGGTTACAGATGCACCAAAGCTGGTGGCCCCGGTCACCAAACCCCTGTCCACCTGGCTGGGGAACCCCATCAACATCTCGTGTCCAATCCTGTCTCACCCGATGGCGAACATTACCTGGACTCGTGGTGGCCTGGACCTTCGAGACATCTTCAGCATATTCACCGTGGTGGCCACTCCTGAACTGACCAGCACGCTGGAGGTCAGTCTGCCAGCAAGGCCGGGCAGGGTCGGGGGTCAAGAGTCGAGGGTCGAGGCACGTTTAGTGTCATTCGCTGGTGACCCTTTCATCACCATCGGCAGTCCCTCGGAATTCGAGGCGTTGCTTAACCGGGAGAAAATGTAGGTCAGTGAGCACAGGGAGTGATGGGTGAGTGGGACTGGGTGTGAGTTAGGACACGGGGTCAGTGAGCACAGGGGGTGATGGGTGAGTGGGACTGGGTGTGAGTTAGGACATGGGGGCAGTGAGCACAGGGGGTGATGGGTGAGTGGGACTGGGTGTGAGTTAGGACATGGGGTCAGTGAGCACAGGGGGTGATGGGTGAGTGGGACTGGGTGTGAGTTAGGACACGGGGCAGTGAGCACAGGGGGTGATGGGTGAGTGGGTCTCGGGGTGAGTTAGGACACGGGGCAGTGAGCACAGGGGGTGATGGGTGAGTGGGACTGGGTGTGAGTTAGGACACGGGGCACAGGGGGTGATGGGTGAGTGGGACTGGGTGTGAGTTAGGACACGGGTCAGTGAGCACAGGGGGTGATGGGTGAGTGGGACTGGGTGTGAGTTAGGACATGGGGCAGTGAGCACAGGGTGTGATGGGTGAGCGGGACTGGGTGTGAGTTAGGACACGGGTCAGTGAGCACAGGGGGTGATGGGTGAGTGGGACTGGGTGCGAGTTAGGACACGGGGCAGTGAGCACAGGGGGTGATGGGTGAGTGAGACTGGGTGTGAGTTAGGACACGGGGGCAGTGAGCACAGGGGGTGATGGGTGAGTGGGACTCGGTGTGAGTTAGGACACGGGGTCAGTGAGCACAGGGGGTGATGGGTGAGTGGGACTGGGTGTGAGTTAGGACACGGGGTCAGTGAGCACAGGGGGTGATGGGTGAGTGGGACTGGGTGTGAGTTAGGACACGGGGTCAGTGAGCACAGGGGGTGATGGGTGAGTGGGACTGGGTGTGAGTTAGGACACGGGGCAGTGAGCACAGGGGGTGATGGGTGAGTGGGACTGGGTGGGAGTTAGGACACGGGTCAGTGAGCACAGGGGGTGATGGGTGAGTGGGACTGGGTGTGAGTTAGAACATGGGGTCAGCAAGCACAGGGGGGTGATGGGTGAGTGGGACTGGGTGTGAGTTTGGACACGGGGGCAGTGAGCACAGGGGGTGATGGGTGAGCGGGACAGGGTGTGAGTTAGGACACGGGGTCAGCGAGCACAGGGGGTGATGGGTGAGTGGGACTGGGTGTGAGTTAGGACACGGGTATAGTGAGCACAGGGGGTGATGGGTGAGCGGGACTGGGTGTGAGTTAGGACACGGGTCAGTGAGCACAGGGGGTGATGGGTGAGTGGCACTGGGTGTGAGTTAGGACACGGGTCAGTGAGCACAGGGGGTGATGGTGAGCAGGACTGGGTGTGAGTTAGGACACGGGGTCAGTGAGCACAGGGGGTGATGGGTGAGCGGGACTGGGTGTGAGTTAGGACACGGGGCAGTGAGCACAGGGGGTGATGGGTGAGTGCGACTGGGTGCGAGTTAGGACACGGGGCAGTGAGCACAGGGGGTGATGGGTGAGTGGGACTGGGTGTGAGTTAGGACACGGGGTCAGTGAGCACAGTGGGTGATGGGTGAGTGGGACTGGGTGCGAGTTAGGACATGGGGCAGTGAGCACAGGGGGTGATGGATGAGTGGGACTGGGTGTGAGTTAGGACACGGGGCAGTGAGCACAGGGGGTGATGGGTGAGTGGGACTGGGTGTGAGTTAGGACACGGGGCAGTGAGCACAGGGAGTGATGGGTCAGTGGGACTGGGTGTGAGTTAGGACATGGGGCAGTGAGCACATGGGGTGATGGGTGAGTGGGACTGGGTGCGAGTTAGGACACGGGGTCAGTGAGCACAGGGGTGATGGGTGAGTGGGACTGGGTGTGAGTTAGGACACGGGGCAGTGAGCACAGGGGGTGATGGGTGAGTGGGACTGGGTGTGAGTTAGGACACGGGGTCAGTGAGCACAGGGGGTGATGGGTGAGTGGGACTCGATGCGAGTTAGGACACGGGGACAGCCGAGTTTTGGATCACCTCTAGTTTACGTTGGGTAGAATGTGGGAGGCCGGCCAGGAGTGTGTTGGAATGGTCAAGTCTGGAGGTAACAGAGGCAGGGATGAGGGTTTCAGCAGCGGATGAGCTGAGGCATGGGGCTGGAGACGGGCGATGTTACGGAGGGGGAAATAGGGCGGGTTTAGTTATACTGCGGGATATGTGGCCGGAGATTTTTGAGCTTACTATCCCCTCCGCCACCCAACATAGATGGGGCATTGCAGAGAAACATAGAAACATACAAACATAGAAACATAGAAAATAGGAGCAGGAGTAGGCCATTCAGCCCCTCGAGCCTGCACCACCATTCAATATGATCATGGCTGATCCTCTATCTCAACACCATATTCCCCCTTTCTCCCCAT
Source organism: Pristiophorus japonicus (assembly GCF_044704955.1). Lineage (NCBI taxonomy): Eukaryota > Metazoa > Chordata > Chondrichthyes > Pristiophoridae > Pristiophorus > Pristiophorus japonicus. The sequence continues at coordinate 154,765 of NW_027251994.1, read as the reverse complement.
ACCCCTTGATGCCTTTTGTGTCTAGAAATCTATCTATCTCCCTCTTAAATATATTCAGTGACTTGGCCTCCACAGCCTCCTGTGGTAGAGAATTCCACAGGTTCACCACCCTCGGAGTGAGAACGTTTCTCCTCATCCCGGTCCTAAATTTCCTACCCCGTATCCTGAGACTGTGTGAGCCCTTGTTCTAGACTTCCCAGCCCCGGGGAAACATCCTCCCCACATCCAGTCTGTCCAGTCCCGTCAGAATTTTATACCTTTCAATGAGATCCCCTCTCATTCTTCTAAACCCCAGTGAATACAGGCCCAGTCGACCCAATCTCTCCTCATACCGACAGTCCTGTCATCCCAGGAATCAGTCTGGTGAACCTTCGCTGCACTCCCTCTGTGGCATGTATATCCTTCCTTAGGTAAGGAGACCAAAACTGCACACAATACTCCAGGTGTGGTCTCACCAAGGCCCTGTATAACTGGAGTAAGACATCCTTGCTCCTGTATTCAAATCCTCTTGCAATGAAAGCCAACATACCCTTGGCCTTCCTAACTGCTTGCTGCCCCGGCATGTTTGCTTACAATGACTGGTGTACAAGGACACCCAGGTCCCGCTGTACATCCACACTTCCCAAGCTATCACCCTTTCAATAATACTTTGTCCTTATGTTTTTCTTACCAAAGTGGATAACTTCACATTTATCCACGTTATACTGCATCTGCCATGTGTTTGCCCACTCACCCAACCGATCTAAATCACCTTGCAGCATCTTTACATCCTCCTCACAACTCACAATCCCACCGAGTTTTGTGTCGTCGGCAAACTTGGAAATATTACGTTTGGTTCCCTCATCCAAATCATTTATGTATATTGTGAATAGCTGGGGCCCCAGCACTGATCCCTGCAGTACCCCACTAATCACTGTCTGCCACCCCGATAAAGACCCGTTTATTCCTACTCTCTGTTTCCTGTCCATTAACCAATTTTCAATCCGTGCCAATACATTACCCCCAATCCTATGTGCTTTAATTTTGCACACTAACCTGTTACGTGGGAATTTATCAAAGACGTTCTGAAAATGCAAATACACTACATCCACTGGTTCTCCCTTATCTACTCTATCAGCTACATCCTCAAAAAACTCCAGTAGGTTTGTCAAACCTGATTTTCCTTTCCTCAATCCATGTTTATTTTGTCTAATCCCGTTGATATTATCTACATCTGCCGTTATCACATTCTTTGTAATAGACTCTAGCATTATCCCAACCACTGATGTTAGGCTAACCGGTCTGTAGTTCCCCCTTTTCTCTCTCCCTCCTTGTTTAAATAGTGAGGTTACATTTGTCACCCTCCAATCTGCAGGAACTGATCATAGAAACATAGAAAATAGGTGCAGGAGTAGGCCATTCGGCCCTTCGAGCCTGCACCACCATTCAATATGATCATGGCTGATCATTCCCTCAGTACCGCATTCCTGCTTTCTCTCCATACCCCTTGATCCCTTTAGCCGTAAGAACATAAAAACATAAGAATTAGGAACAGGAGTAGGCCATCTAGCCCCTCGAGCCTGCTCCGCCATTCAACAAGATCATGGCTGATCTGGCCGTGGACTCAGCTCCACTTACCCGCCCGCTCCCCGTAACCCTTAATTCCCTTATTGGTTAAAAATCTATCTATCTGTGACTTGAATACATTCAATGAGCTAGCCTCAACTGCTTCCTTGGGCAGAGAATTCCATAGATTCACAACCCTCTGGGAGAAGAAATTCCTTCTCAACTCGGTTTTAAATTGGCTCCTCCGTATTTTGAGGCTGTGCCCCCTAGTTCTAGTCTCCCCGACCAGTGGAAACAACCTCTCTGCCTCTATCTTGTCTATCCCTTTCATTATTTTAAATGTTTCTATAAGATCACCCCTCATCCTTCTGAACTCCAAGGAGTAAAGACCCAGTCTACTCAATCTATCATCATAAGGTAACCCCCTCATCTCAGGTATCAGTCTAGTGAATCGTCTCTGTACCCCCTCCAAAGCTAGTATACCCTTCCTTAAGTAAGGTGACCAAAACTGCACGCAGTACTCCAGGTGCGGCCTCACCAATACCCTGTACAGTTGCAGCAGGACCTCCCTGCTTTTGTACTCCATCCCTCTCGCAATGAAGGCCAACATCCCATTCCTGATTTCCTGCTGCACCTGCAAACTAACTTTTTGAGTTTCATGCACAAGGACCTCCAGGTCCCTCTGCACCACAGCATGTTGTAATTTCTCCCCATTCAAATAATATTCCCTTTTACTGTTTTTTTTCCCAAGGTGGATGACCTCACACTTTCCGACATTGTATTCCATCTGCCAAACCTTAGCCCATTCGCTTAACCTATCCAAATCTCTTTGCAGCCTCTCTGTGTCCTCTACACAACCCGCTTTCCCACTAATCTTTGTGTCATATGCAAATTTTGTTACACTACACTCTGTCCCCTCTTCCAGGTCATCTATGTATATTGTAAACAGTTGTGGTCCCAGCACCGATCCCTGTGGCACACCACTAACCACCGATTTCCAACCCGAAAAGGACCCATTTATCCCGACTCTCTGCTTTCTGTTAGCCAGCCAATTCTCTATCCATGCTAATACATTTCCTCTGACTCCGCGTACCTTTATCTTCTGTAGTAACCTTTTGTGTGGCACCTTATCGAATGCCTTTTGGAAATCTAAATACACCACATCCATCGGTACACCTCTATCCACCATGCTCGTTATATCCTCAAAGAATTCCAGTAAATTAGTTAAACATGATTTCCCCCTCATGAATCTATGCTGCGTTTGCTTGATTGCACTATTCCTATCTAGATGTTCCGCTATTTCTTCCTTAATGATAGTTTCAAGCATTTTCCCCACTACAGATGTTAAACTAACCGGCCTATAGTTACCTGCCTTTTGTCTGCCCCCTTTTTTAAACAGAGGCGTTACATTAGCTGCTTTCCAATCCGCTGGTACCTCCCCAGAGTCCAGAGAATTTTGGTAGATTATAACGAATGCATCTGCTATAACTTCCGCCATCTCTTTTAATACCCTGGGATGCATTTCATCAGGACCAGGGGACTTGTCTACCTTGAGCCCCATTAGCCTGTCCAGCACTACCTCCCTAGTGATAGTGATTGTCTCAAGGTCCTCCCTTCCCACATTCCTGTGACCAGCAATTTTTGGCATGGTTTCTGTGTCTTCCACTGTGAAGACCGAAGCAAAATAATTGTTTAAGGTCTCAGCCATTTCCACATTTCCCATTATTAAATCCCCCTTCTCATCTTCTAAGGGACCAACATTTACTTTAGTCACTCTTTTCCGTTTTATATCTCGGTGAAAGCTTTTAGTATCTGTTTTTATGTTTTGCGCAAATTTACTTTCATAATCTATCTTTCCTTTCTTTATTGCTTTCTTAGTCATTCTTTGCTGTCGTTTAAAATTTTCCCAATCTTCTAGTTTCCCACTAACCTTGGCCACCTTATACGCATTGGTTTTTAATTTGATACTTTCCTTTATTTCCTTGGTTATCCACGGCTGGTTATCCCTTCTCTTACCGCCCTTCTTTTTCATTGGAATATATTTTTGTTGAGCACTATGAAAGAGCTCCTTAAAAGTCCTCCACTGTTCCTCAATTGTGCCACTGTTTAGTCTGTGTTTCCAGTCTACTTTAACCAATTCTGCCCTCATCCCACTGTAGTCCCCTTTGTTTAAGCATAGTACGCTCGTTTCTGACACAACTTCCTCATCCTCAATCTGTATTACAAATTCAACCATACTGTGATCACTCATTCCGAGAGGATCTTTTACTAGGAGATCGTTTATTATTCCTGTCTCATTACACAGGACCAGATCTAAGATAGCTTGCTCCCTTGTAGGTTCTGTAACATACTGTTCTAAGGGCCACATCTAACTCCCTTTTGAATACATCTAACGAACTGGCCCCAACAACTTTCTGTGGTAGAGAATTCCACAGGTTCACAATTCTCTGAGTGAAGAAGTTTCTCCTCATCTCGGTCCTAAATGGCTTACCCCTTATCCTTAGACTGTGACCCCTGGTTCTGGACTTCCTCAACATCGGGAATATTCTTCCTGCATCTAACCTGTCCCGTCCCGTCAGAATGTTCTATGTTTCTATGAGATCCCCTCTCATTCTTCTAAACTCCAGTGAATACAGGCCCATTTGATCCAATCTCTCCTCATATGTCAGTCCTGCCATCCCGGGAATCAGTCTGGTGAACCTTCGCTGCACTCCCTCAATACCAAGAATGTCCCTCCTCAGATTAGGAGACCAAAACTCAACACAATATTTCAGGTGAGGTATCACCAAGGCCCTGTACAACTGCAGTAAGACCTCCCTGCTCCTATACTCAAATCCTCTCGCTATGAAGGCCAACATACCACTTGCCTTCTTCACCGCCTGCTGTACCTGCATGCCAACTTTCAATGACTGATGTACCATGACACCCAGGTCTCGTTGCACCTCCCCTTTTCCTAATCTGCCGCCATTCAGATAATAATCTGCCTTCCTGTTTTTGCCCCCAAAGTGGATAACCTCACATTTATCCACATTATACTGCATCTGCCATGCATTTGCCCACTCACCTAACCTGTCCAAGTCACCCTGCAGCCTCTTAGCATCCTCCTCACAGCTCACACCGCCACCCAGCTTAGTGTCATCTGCAAACTTGGAGATATTACACTCAATTCCTTCATCTAAATCATTGATGTATATTGTAAATAGCTGGGGTCCCAGCACTGAGCCCTGCGGCACCCCACTAGTCACTGCCTGCCATTCTGAAAAGGACCCGTTTATCCCGACTCTCTGCTTCCTGTCTGCCAACCAGTTCTCTATCCACGTCAGTACATTACCCCCAATACCATGTGCCTTGATTTTGCACACCAATCTCTTGTGTGGGACCTTGTTCCATGAGCTATAGAATTTTGGAAGATGAGTACCACTGACTGGTGTACAAGGACAGCCAGGTCCCTCTGTACAGCAACACCTCCCGAGCCGTCACCGCTTAAATAACACTTGGCCCGCATGTTTTTCCTCCCCAAGTGGATAACTTCACATTTATCCACATCTGCCACTGCATCTGTCGTTCTCCATTGCATTTCTGTCGCTACTTGCTTGAACCTGGTGATGGTCCCGACACTCTGCCTGACTCCAGTTCCCAGCCCGACCCCCGATACTGAACTGGTGCTCCGTTTCTCCGCCACAGGTGACGGTGACCAGCGAGGCGGACTTTGCCACGTACTCATGTGCCGCCAGGAATGAGCTGGGAACGGTGAGCGGAACCATCTCGGTTCAAGAGGCAGGTAGGTCAGAGCTCACTGTGGGCACGACCGAGATCCAGCGGCTTCCCATTCCCACCGCGCCTCACAGCCCGACGACGGACTTTATTTGGAGCGCGGTCCCTGTTGTATTGTGGGAAACGCGGCAGCTCATTATGCGCACAGCAAGCTCCCACACACAGCGATGTGATAATGACCCGGATCGTCTGTGTTAGTGATGTTGGTCGAGGGATAAATATTGGCCCCAGGACACCGGGGAGAACTCCCCCTGCTCTTCTTCCAAATAGTGGCCCCGGGATCTTTTACATCCACCCGAGAGGGCAGACGGGGCCTCGGTTTAATGTCTCATCCCAAAGACAGCCCCTCCGACAGTGCGGCTCTCCCTCAGTACTGCCCCTCCGACAGTGCGGCGCTCCCTCAGTACTGCCCCTCCGACAGTGCGGCGCTCCCTCAGTACTGCCCCTCCGACAGTGCGGCGCTCCCTCAGTACTGCCCCTCCGACAGTGCGGCGCTCCCTCGGTACTGCCCCTCCGACAGTGCGGCGCTCCCTCAGTACTGCCCCTCCGACAGTGCGGCACTCCCTCAGTACCGCCCCTCCGACAGTGCGGCGCTCCCTCAGTACTGCCCCTCCGACAGTGCGGTGCTCCCTCAGTACTGCCCCTCCGACAGTGCGGCGCTCCCTCAGTACTGCCCCTGCGACAGTGCGGCACTCCCTCGGTACTGCCCCTCCGACAGTGCGGTGCTCCCTCAGTACTGCCCCTCGAACAGTGCGGCGCTCCCTCAGTACTGCCCCTCCGACAGTGCGGCGTTCCCTCAGTACTGCCCCTCCGACAGTGCGGTGCTCCCTCGGTACTGCCCCTCCGACAGTGCGGCGCTCCCTCAGTACTGCCCCTGCGACAGTGCGGCACTCCCTCGGTACTGCCCCTCCGACAGTGCGGTGCTCCCTCAGTACTGCCCCTCGAACAGTGCGGCGCTCCCTCAGTACTGCCCCTCCGACAGTGCGGCGTTCCCTCAGTACTGCCCCTCCGACAGTGCGGCGCTCCCTCGGTACTGCCCCTCCGACAGTGCGGCGCTCCCTCGGTACTGCCCCTCCGACAGTGCGGGGCTCCCTCAGTACCGCCACTCCGACAGTGCGGGGCTCCCTCAGTACCGCCACTCCGACAGCGCGGCGCTCCCTCAGTCCTACGAGGAGGCCCTCGGACCTGCCCGCTCCCCCTCCGCACAGGGTGCCCAAAGATCAGGAGCGAGGGACTGAAGCGCAGCCGGAATTTGAGGAGCAGCCCCCCTCGGCTGTTGCAAGCAGGGGGCTGCCACCCTCGCACTCTGAACACACACGGGGAACACCGACTCCTCGGGGCCCGCAGAAACCGCAGGCGGCCCGGGAGCCCGTGAACCGACGTGAATAACTGGTGGCTCGGGGCTGCCCCGCGCACCACCCTCCAGGCCAGGTCCCCGGTGGACGGAGGCACCACTCCCGCGTGGACAGCACTCCGTTGGCAATCGCGTCAGCATTTGTCGCGTCGCCGTTGAGGGCCGAGTCGGTTGATTCGCAAAAGTTTTAACGATCACACACGACACGCGACCGGCTCATCCACAGGGCTCACAACTGCATACCTCACCGTGGATGACCCAGACCCAACTGGACCAGGGGGTTTCATTGAGTCTGGTGAGCTCAACAGTGCCCCCATCCAGCGCTCCCTCGAAGCGAGGAAGACTTGCTTCCTCGCCGAAATAAGGGACGAGTTCACAGATGTTTCGATGAAGGACCTGATATTCCCAGATCCCCAACTACATCCCGAAGGGTGGAAGGTGCCTGTGGGTGGATTGTTTTAACGTGGGGTGACCGTTGTACACCAGCCACCACACGGGGCTTGACAGAGCGAGGTCTTGGTCCAGGGGCAAGGGTTAACCAGGACGACCGGAGACCAGCTCTGCTGCACGGACCCAGTGCGCGCAACATATCGCACACAGTGTGGGCTGGGCCCTGGGCCCCTGGGCCCCTCGCCTCTCCTGGGCCCCCGATCGTGCCCCTCCACAGTCTCTCACCGCCCCTTCGCCCCGGCCTCGCGGCTCCTACTGCACCTGCCCCAACGCTCCAATCACCGACCGGGACCTTGGTGACGTCTCTCTTCGCTGGTGTCTCTCTCCTGCCCCAGCTCGCGCTGGCCCCCTGAAGTATTACGCCTCTACCCTGCCGCCAACAACCCCCCCCGCCCATCCACTCGCCGCCCCTTTTAAAAGGACCCCTCAGATGTTCTCACTCACGCCGCTGGAGACGTCACACGTCGGCACGAGCGAAAGTCCAGGCGGGGGGGGGGTTTTCCCCAACCCTTCATTTCCGTCCTTCTGTCTCCGCAGCAACCCCAAGCCCCCCACAGAACTTGCAAGCGAAGCCACACTCCACCACCATCCAAGTGTCGGTGGGCAGTCCGGCGAGCGATGGAGGGGTTCCCGTTCTGGGCTATCACCTGCAGTGGAGGCAAGAAACCGCATCTGAATGGACAACCGTGATAATCGAATCTGGTAAGCAGTAGTCAGGAAGGCAAATGGTATGTTGGCCTTCATTGCAGGAGGATTTGAGTACATAGAAACATGGACAATAGGTGCAGGAGCAGGCCATTCGGCCCTTCGAGCCTGCACCGCCATTCAATAAGATCACAGCTGATCATTCCCTCAGTACCCCATTCCTGCTTTCTCTCCATACCCCTTGATCCCTTTAGCCGTAAGGGCCACATCCAACTCCCTCTTGAATATATCCAACGAACTGGCCTCAACAACTTTCTGTGGTAGAGAATTCCACAGGTTCACAATTCCCTGAGTGAAGAAGTTTCTCCTCATCTCGGTCTTAAATGGCTTACCCCTTATCCTTAGACTGTGACCCCGGGTTCTGGACTTCCCCAACATCGGGAACATTCTTCCTGCATCGAACCTGTCCAGTCCCGTCAGAATTTTATATGTTTCTATGAGATCCCCTCTCATTCTTCTAAACTGCAGTGAATATAAGCCCAGTCGATCCAGTCTCTCCTCATATGTCAGTCCTGCCATCCCGGGAATCAGTCTGGTGAACCTTCGCTGCACTCCCTCAATAGCAAGAATGTCCTTCCTCAGATTAGGAGACCAAAACTGAACACAATATTCCAGGTGTGGCCTCACCAAGGCCCTGTACAACTGTAGCAACACCTCCCTGCTCCTATACTCAAATCCTCTCGCTATGAAGGCCAGGAGCAAGGAGGTCTTACTCCAGTTATACAGGGCCCTGGTGAGACCACACCTGGAGTATTGTGTCCAGTTTTGGTCTCCTGGCCTAAGGAAGGATATACTTGCCACAGAGGGAGTGCAGCGAAGGTTCACCAGACTGATTCCTGGGATGACAGGACTGCCGTATGAGGAGAGATTGGGTCGACTGGGCCTGTATTCACTGGGGTTTAGATGAATGAGAGGGGATCTCATTGAAAGGTATAAAATTCTGACGGGGTTGGACAGACTGGATGTGGGGAGGATGTTTCCCCGGGGCTGGGAAGTCTAGAACAAGGAGGTCACACAGTCTCAGGATACGGGGGGGGAAATTTAGGAGCGAGATGAGGAGAAACGTTCTCACTCAGAGGGTGGTGAACCTGTGGAATTCTCTACCACAGAAGGCTGTGGAGGGCAAGTCACTGAATATATTTAAGAGGGAGATAGATAGATTTCTGGACACAAAAGGCATCAAGGGGTATGGGGAGAAAACGGGAATATGGTGTTGAGATAGAGGATCAGCCATGATCATATTGAATGATGGTGCAGGCTCGAGGGGCTGAATGGCCTACTCCTGCACCTGTTTTCTATGTTTCTCTGTAACCAATGTAACATGAGCATTTTTTGTGCACGGTTTTGAGGGTTTGAATATAAGAACATCAGAAATAGTAGCAGGAGTGGGCCATTCGGCCCCTCGAGCCTGCTCCGCCATTTAATACCATCATGGCTGATCCCATCATGGACTCAGCTCCACTTCCCTGCCCGCCCCCTTATCCCCTTATCGGTTAAGAAACTGTCTATCTCTGTCTTAAATATACTCAATGTCCCGGCTTCCACAGCTCTCTGGTGCAGAGAATTCCACAGATTTACAACCCTCTGAGAGAAGAAATTCCTCCTCATCTCAGTTTTAAATGGGCGGCCCCTTATTCTAAGACCATGCCCCCTAGTTCTAGCTCCCCCATCAGTGGAAACATCCTCTCTGCATCCACCTTGTCAAGCCCCCTCATAATCTGATACGTTTCGATAAGATCACCTCTCATTCTTCTGAACTCCAATGAGTAGAGGCCCAACCTCCTCAACCTTTCCTCATAAGTCAACCCCCTCATCCCCGGAATCAACCGAGTGAACCTTCTCTGAACTGCCTCCAAAGCAAGTATATCCTTTCGTAAATATGGAAACCAAAACTGCATTATAAGAATGAAGACATCTTACTGTAATATACTCGGGTTTTGAAGGAGGTGACTACAGAGATATCATCATCATCAGAGGCAGACCCTCGGAATCGAGGAAGACTTGTCTCCACTCTTAACACGAGTCCTGAGGTGGCTGAACAGTCCAATACGGGAACCACAGTCCCTGTCACAGGTGCGACAGATAGACGTTGAGGGAAGGGGAGGGTGGGACAGATAGACGTTGAGGGAAGGGGAGGGTGGGACTGGTTTGCCGCACGCTCCTTCCGCTGCCTGCGCTTGGTTTCTGCACGCTCTCGGCGACGAGACTCGAGGTGCTCAGCGCCCTCCCGGATGCACTCCCTCCACTTAGGGCGGACTGGTCTTTGGACCAGGGACTCCCAGGTGTCGGTGGGGATGTTGCACTTTATCAGGGAGGCTTTGAGGGTGGTCCCTTGTAACGTTTCCTCTGCCCACCTTTGGCTCGTTTGCCCGTGAAGGAGTTCCGAGTAGAGCGCTCGCTTTGGGGAGTCTCGTGTCTGGGGGACATGCAGACAATGTGGCCCTGCCCAGCGGAGCTGGTCGAGTGTGGTCAATGCTTCGATGCTGGGGATGTTGGCCTGGTCGAGGACGCTAACGTTGGTGCGTCTGCCCTCCCAGGGGATTTACAGGATCTTGCGGAGACATCGTTGATGGTATTTCTCCAGCAACTTGAGGTGTCTACTGTACATGGTCCCTGTCTCTGAGCTATACAGAAGGAAAAGAGTGTTTGAAGACCAGGCCCTTAAAAGTGCCACCAAGCTCATGGTCGACAGGGCTGTGGTCTATTTAATCAGATCAGTAACAGCAAACAGTCCACAGAATCTATTTAATCAGGTCACTAACAGAAAACAGTCTACAGAATCTATTTAATCAGGTCACTAGCAGCAAACAATCCATAGAATCTATTTAATCAGGTCACTAACAGCAAACAGTCCACAGAATCTATTTAATCAGGTCACGAGCAGCAAACAGTCCACAGAATCTATTTAATCTGGTCACTAACAGCAAACAGTCCACAGAATCTATTTAATCTGGTCACGAGCAGCAAACAGTCCACAGAATCTATTTAATCTGGTCACTAACAGAAAATAGTCTACAGAATCTATTTAATCAGGTCACTAACAGTAAGCAGTCCACAGAATCTATTTAATCTGGTCACTAACAGCAAACAGTCCACAGAATCTATTTAATCAGGTCACTAACAGTAAACAGTCCACAGAATCTATTTAATCTGGTCACTAACAGCAAACAGTCCACAGAATCTATTTAATCAGGTCACGAGCAGCAAACAGTCCACAGAATCTATTTAATCAGGTTACTAACAGCAAACAGTCAACAGAATCTATTTAAACTCACATCTCGTCACTTTTTCCAGATACTTCGAAGCTTACCGGCCTGCAACCCTACACCTTGTACCAGCTCCGCGCTGCCGCCTTCAACGGGAAAGGTCTCGGGAATTATTCTGACCCCCTTTCCGCCCGCACACTCTCGATCCGTGAGTAATCTCCACCTTACACACATCTCGTAACTCATCAGCATTGTAGCGGGGGTTAATGCGGGGGGAGGGGCCGGGGCAGAGAGGCGACAACGGCCAGAGGGAGATACCCAGAGTGGGAAATGGCCGCGGTCCAGTGACTGCGTGCAGCTGGAGTACTGCGTGCAGCTGGAGTACTGCGTGCAGTTCTGGTCACTGCATTACAGGAAAGATGTGATTGCGCTGGAGAGGGTGCAGAGGAGATTTACCAGGATGTTGCACTAGAGAGGGTACAGAGGAGATTTACCAGGATGTTGCACTGGAGAGGGTACAGAGGAGATTTACCAGGATGTTGCACAGGAGAGGGTGCAGAGGAGATTTACCCGGATGTTGCACTGGAGAGGGTACAGAGGAGATTTACCAGGATGTTGCACTAGAGAGGGTACAGAGGAGATTTACCAGGATGTTGCACTGGAGAGGGTACAGAGGAGATTTACCAGGATGTTGCACTGGAGAGGGTACAGAGGAGATTTACCCGGATGTTGCACTGGAGAGGGTACAGAGGAGATTTACCAGGATGTTGCACTGGAGAGGGTACAGAGGAGATTTACCAGGATGTTGCACTAGGGAGGGTACAGAGGAGATTTACCAGGATGTTGCACTGGAGCGGGTACAGAGGAGATTTACCAGGATGTTGCAATAGAGAGGGTACAGAGGAGATTTACCAGGATGTTGCACTGGAGAGGGTGCAGAGGAGATTTACCAGGATGTTACACTTGAGAGGGTGCAGAGGAGATTTACCAAGATGTTGCACGAGAGAGGGTACAGAGGAGATTTACCAGGATGTTGCACTGGAGAGGGTACAGAGGAGACTTACCAGGATGTTGCACTGGAGAGGGTACAGAGGAGATTTACCAGGATGTTGCACTGGAGAGGGTACAGAGGAGATTTACCAGGATGTTGCACTGGAGAGGGTGCAGAGGAGATGTACAAGGATGTTGCACTGGAGAGGGTACAGAGGAGATTTACGAGGATGTTGCACTGGAGAGGGTACAGAGGAGATTTACCAGGATGTTGCACTGGAGATGGTACAGAGGAGATTTACCAGGATGTTGCACTGGAGAGAGTACAGAGGAGATTTACCCAGATGTTGCACTGGAGAGGGTACAGAGGAGATTTACCAGGATGTTGCACTGGAGAGGGTACTGAGGAGATGTACCAGGATGTTGCACTGGAGAGGGTACAGAGGAGACTTAGCAGGATGTTGCACTGGAGAGGGTACAGAGGAGATTTACCAGGATGTTGCACTGGAGAGAGTACAGAGGAGATTTACCAGGATGTTGCACTGGAGAGAGTACAGAGGAGATTTACCAGGATGTTGCACTGGAGATCGTACAGAGGAGATTTACCAGGATGTTGCACTGGAGAGGGTACAGAGGAGATTTACCAGGATGTTGCACTGGAGAGGGTACAGAGGAGACTTACCAGGATGTTGCACTGGAGAGGGTACAGAGGAGATTTACCAGGATGTTGCACTAGAGAGGGTGCAGAGGAGATGTACGAGGATGTTGCACTGGAGAGGGTACAGAGGAGATTTACGAGGATGTTGCACTGGAGAGAGTACAGAGGAGATTTACCAGGATGTTGCACTGGAGAGGGTACAGAGGAGATTTACCAGGATGTTGCACTAGAGAGGGTACAGAGGAGATTTACCAGGATGTTGCACTGGAGAGGGTACAGAGGAGATTGATCAGGATGTTGAACTGGAGAGAGAACAGAGGAGATTTACCAGGATGTTGCACTGGAGAGGGTACAGAGGAGATTTACCAGGATGTTGCTCTAGAGAGGGTACAGAGGAGATTTACCAGGATGTTGCACTAGAGAGGGTACAGAGGAGATTTACCAGGATGTTGAACTGGAGAGAGAACAGAGGAGATTTACCAGGATGTGATTGAACTGGAGAGGGTACAGAGGAGATTTACCAGGATGTCTCTATGATACTTTGAAAACCCCATACCCGACCCCTATTTTTCCAGAATGAGTTGTTGTGGTACATCGACAGAGAGGTCTATCTGAATCTTGGGATTTAGAGCAGAGAGGGTTAAGGGGGAGATTTGATCGAGGTGTTCGAAATCACGAGGGGTTTTGACGGAGTAAATCAGGAGAACCTGTTCCCGGGGGCAGGAGGGTGGGACACAGATTGACGATAATCGGCGATGGAACCAGAGGGGGAGGTGGGGAGAATGTTTTTACGCAGCGAGTTATTGTGATCGGGAACGCGCTGCCTGAAAGCTCGGTCGGAGCAGGTTCGATCGAGACTTTCAAACCGGGGAATTCGATCAATACTCTGCGGGGAAAATGTGCCGGGGATGTGGGGGAAGAGCAGGGGGGGGGAGTGTGGGACTGATTGGGGTCGCTCTGTCACAGAGCCGGCACAGCACGGGCTCGAGGGGCCCAGTGGGATCCTGCTGTGCCGGGTCATTCTACCATCCTATGTTGGAGAATATCGGGAACGTGGGAGCGGTTGCGTTGTTGTGAGGCGCTGCTGTCTGAGCAGACATTAACCGATGTGGTCTCATTGTGAGCTAACTCTTCCATTAACCCTCTCTCCTCCATGTTGCATCACCCACTTCGCAAACTCTCCAACCATTCCATCACCATACGGCTTTTCATTTGACCGACGATGTCTCCCTGCACCATCCCACAGGAGGTAAATGGCTCCTTTCATTCTCGGACGCCGGTTCATCCATTTCCTTTCACCCATCGCGAAAGGCATTGCGCCATTGTGTCGCGCCTTTTCAGCACCCCAGGACGTCACAAAGCGCCTCTCGGCCAAAGAACGGCGTGGTAAACGCGGCAGGCAACTTACGCACCGTGGCGTATTGGCTGATAATACAAACAGAGAATGCAGCGATATCTCAGCGGGTCAGGCCAGTATCTGTGCGGAGAGGGGCGGCAGAGTTAACGTTTCGGGTCGATGACCCTTCCTCAGAACTGGCAAATATTCGGAAAGAACGGGTTCTGATGGTGCGCTGAAAGTGGGCGGGGCGGGGGGGGCGGCGGCAACAAACAAAAGGGAAGCTCATTGGTCAGAACGGGCGAATGTTGAAGATGTAACAGATTATTAAACAATTCCAGGGGTCAGGGAACAGAAGGGAAGGTCATTGATCGGGTGGAAGACAGGAGAGATTAGAGAGACAAAAAGCGATGATGGGGCCAAATTGAAATGGTAATGGATAGAGTTCAGAAAAAGGTCAGTGTATTTAGGGTGTGAATGGCAGGATAATAACCAGCTCCTACAAATCCCCTGGGAGGACAGAGCGCAGATTAAATAGATTCTGTGGACTGTTTGCTGTTAGTGCGCAGATTAAATAGATTCTGTGGACTGTTTGCTGTTAGTGTGCAGATTAAATAGATTCTGTGGACTGTTTGCTGTTAGTGTGCAGATTAAATAGATTCTGTGGACTGTTTGCTGTTAGTGCGCAGATTAAATAGATTCTGTGGACTGTTTGCTGTTAGAGCGCAGATTAAATAGATTCTGTGGACTGTTTGCTGTTCGTGTGCAGATTAAATAGATTCTGTGGACTGTTTGCTGTTAGTGCGCAGATTAAATAGATTCTGTGGACTGTTTGCTGTTAGAGCACAGATTAAATAGATTCTGTGGACGGTTTGCTGTTAGTGTGCAGATTAAATAGATTCTGTGGACTGTTTGCTGTTAGAGCGCAGATTAAATAGATTCTGCGGACTGTTTGCTGTTAGTGCGCAGATTAAATAGATTCTGTGGACTCTTTGCTGCACAGATTAAATAGATTCTGCGGACTGTTTGCTCTTGTGTACAGGGCTTTAATAATACCCGCCCTCCTGTATGGCTCAGAGACATGGACCGTGTACAGTAGACACCTCAAGTCGCTGGAGAAATATCACCAACGATGACTCCGCAAGATCCTGCAAATCCCCTGGGAGGACAGACGCACCAACGTTAGCGTCCTCGACCAGGCCAACATCCCCAGCATCGAAGCACTGACTACACTCGACCAGCTCCGCTGGGCAGGGCCACATTGTACGCATGGCCCCCAGACACGAGACTCCCCAAAGCAAGCGCTCTACTCGGAACTCCTTCACAGGCAAGCGAGCCAAAGGTGGGCAGAGGAAACATTACAAGGGACCACCCTCAAAGCCTCCCTGATAAAGTGCAACATCCCCACCGACACCTGGGAGTCCCTGGCCCAAAGACCAGTCCGCCCTAAGTGGAGGAAGTGCATCCGGGAGGGTGCTGAGCACCTCGAGTCTCGTCGCTGAGAGCGTGCAGAAACCAAGTGCAGGCAGCGGAAGGAGCGTGCGGCAAACCAGTCCCACCCTCCCCTTCCCTCAACGTCTATCTGTCCCACCTATGACAGGGACTGTGGTTCCCGTATTGGGCTGTTCAGCCACCTAAGGACTCATGTTAAGAGTGGAGGCAAGTCTCCCTCGATTCCAAGGGACTGCCTCTGATGATGATGTAGACTGTTTGCTCGAGTGCAGTTTAAATAGATTCTGCGGACAGCTTGCTGTCACGTTCTGATTGAATAGATTCTGTAAATACTGGAAATAGAAACATAGAAACACAGACAATAGGTGCAGGAGTAGGCCATTCGGCCCTTCGAGCCTGCACCACCATTCAATATGATCATGGCTGATCATTCCCTCAGTACCCCATTCCTGCTTTCTCTCCATACCCCTTGATCCCTTTAGTCGTAAGGGCCACATCTAACTCCCTTTTGGATATATCCAACGAACTGGCCTCAACAACTTTCTGTGGTAGAGAATTCCACAGGTTCACCACTCTCTGGGTGAAGAAGTTTCTCCTCATCCCGGTCCTAAATGGCTTACCCCTTATCCTTAGACTGTGACCCCTGGTTCTGGACTTCCTCAACATCGGGAACATTCTTCCCGCATCTAACCTGTCCCGTCCCGTCAGAATTTTATATGTTTCTATGAGATCCCCTCTCATTCTTCTGAACTCCAGTGAATATAATCCTAGTCGATCCAGTCTTTCTTCATATGTCAGTCCCGCCATCCCTGGAATCAGTCTGGTGAACCTTCGCTGCACTCCCTCAATAGCAAGAACGTCCTTCCTCAGATTAGGAGACCAAAACTGAACACAATATTCCAGGTGAGGCCTCACCAAGGCCCTGTACAACTGCAGTAAGACCTCCCTGCTCCTATACTCAAATCCTCTCGCTATGAAGGCCAACATACCATTTGCCTTCTTCACCGCCTGCTGTACCTGCATGCCAACCTTCAATGACTGATGTACCATGACACCCAGGTCTCGTTGCACCTCCCCTTTTCCTAATCTGTCACCATTCAGATAATATTCTGCCTTCCTGTTTTTGCCAACAAAGTGGATAACCTCACATTTATCCACATTATACTGCATCTGCCATGCATTTGCCCACTCACCTAACCTGTCCAAGTCACCCTGCAGCCTCTTAGCATCCTCCTCACAGCTCACACCGCCACCCAGCTTAGTGTCATCTGCAAACTTGGAGATATTACATTCAATTCCTTCATCTAAATCATTAATGTATATTGTAAATAGCTGGGGTCCCAGCACTGAGCCCTGCGGTACCCCACTAGTCACTGCCTGCCATTCTGAACAGGACCCGTTTATCCCGACTCTCTGCTTCCTGTCTGCCAACCAGTTCTCTATCCACGTCAGTACATTACCCCCAATACCATGTGCTTTGATTTTGTACACCAATCTCTTGTGTGGGACCTTGTCAAAAGCCTTTTGAAAGTCCAAATACACCACATTCACTGGTTCTCCCTTGTCTCAGCATTGGAGAGAAACAGAGTTAACGTTTCAGGTCTGTGAGCCTTGGTCAGCACTGTGACAATTCTGACCTGTCCTTAACAGCAATGTGTTGCTATGAGTGCTTCAGCAAGAGGCCATGAAGCAAATACCTTAAACAAAAGCAAAATACTGCGGATGCTGGAATCTGATTTACTTGTACTTCCTGTAATTTAGTATCATTGTCATTATAGGCAGTCCAATACGGGAACCACAGTCCCTGTCACAGAATCTATTTAATCTGCGCTCTAACAGCGAACAGTCCACAGAATCTATTTAATCTGCACACTAACAGCAAACAGTCTGCAGAATCTATTTAATCTGTGCTCTAACAGCAAACAGTCCACAGAATCTATTTAATCTGTGCACTAACAGCAAACATTCTGCAGAATCTATTTAATCTGTGCTCTAACAGCAAACAGTCCACAGAATCTATTTAATCTGTGCACTAACAGCAAACATTCTGCAGAATCTATTTAATCTGTGCTCTAACAGCAAACAGTCCACAGAATCTATTTAATCTGCGCACTAACAGCAAACAGTCTGCAGAATCTATTTAATCTGCGCTCTAACAGCGAACAGTCCACAGAATCTATTTAATCTGCGCACTAACAGCAAACAGTCTGCAGAATCTATTTAATCTGTGCTCTAACAGCAAACAGTCCACAGAATCTATTTAATCTGTGCACTAACAGCAAACAGTCCACAGAATCTATTTAATCTGTGCTCTAACAGCGAACAGTCCACAGAATCTATTTAATCTGTGCTCTAACAGCAAACAGTCCACAGAATCTATTTAATCTGTGCTCTAACAGCAAACAGTCCACAGAATCTATTTAATCTGTGCACTAACAGCAAACAGTCCACAGAATCTATTTAATCTGTGCTCTAACAGCAAACAGTCCACAGAATCTGATTGACGGTGTAATTACCCGATGATTTCCATTCAGGCCGAGAATAGTGGGGTCATTGTACAATTTCGAGCCCTCCGATTGTATGATGAAGGCACACAGTAATCACGTCCTTTCCCACGGCAGGAGAGCCAGACAGACCCAAGGTGTTTGCGAAGAATGAAAGCCAAGGCAATTCTTTCCGGATATATTTCGAAGATGAGGATTCTGGGGGCAGCCCAATTACTCAGTACAACATCCAGTACAAAGAGGTGAGTCTCCACGTCTCACAGGCGCAGTGTGAGCCTTTACACGCGCACCGCAATATCGGCAAGACCGAGGCCATTGTTTTCAGTCCCCGCCGCAAACTCCGTTCCCCAGCCCCCCGACTCCCTCCCTCTCCCCAACTCCTGTCTGAGACTGAACCAGACTGTTCGCCACCTCGGGGTCATATCTGACCCTGAAATGAGCTTCCGGCCACATATCCCGCAGTATAACTAAACCCGTCAATTTCCCCCTCCGTAACATCGCCCGTCTCCGTCCCCTACCTCAGCTCATCCGCTGCTGAAACCCTCATCCCTGCCTCCGTTACCTCCAGACTTGACCATTCCATCACACTCCTGGCCAGCCTCCCACATTCTACCCGACGTAAACTAGAGGTGATCCAAAACTCGGCTGTCCCCGTGTCCTAACTCACACCGAGTCCCACTCACCCATCACCTCCTGTGCTCACTGCCCCGTGTCCTAACTCGCACCCAGTCCCACTCACCCATCACCCCCTGTGCTCACTGCCCCGTGTCCTAACTCACACCCAGTCCCACTCACCCATCACTCCCTGTGCTCACTGACCCGTGTCCTAACTCACACCGAGTCCCACTCACCCATCACCCCCTGTGCTCACTGTCCCGTGTCCTAACTCACACCCAGTCCCGCTCACCCATCACCCCCTGTGCTCACTGACCCGTGTCCTAACTCACACCCAGTCCCACTCACCCATCACCCCCTGTGCTCACTGCCCCGTGTCCTAACTCACACCCAGTCCCACTCACCCATCACCCCCTGTGCTCACTGCCCCCGTGTCCTAACTCACACCCAGTCCCACTCACCCATCACCCCCTGTGCTCACTGCCCCATGTCCTAACTCACACCCAGTCCCACTCACCAATCACCCGCTGTGCTCACTGCTCCGTGTCCTAACTCGCACCGAGTCCCACTCACCCATCACACCCTGTGCTCACTGCCCCGTGTCCTAACTCACACCCAGTCCCACTCACCCATCACCCCCTGTGCTCACTGCCCTCGTGTCCTAACTCACACTCAGTCCCACTCACCCATCACCCCCTGTGCTCACTGACCCGTGTCCTAACTCCCACCCAGTCCCACTCACCCATCACCCCCTGTGCTCACTGACCCGTGTCCTAACTCCCACCCAGTCCCACTCACCCATCACCCCCTGTGCTCACTGCCCCGTGTCCTAACTCACACCGAGTCCCGCTCACCCATCACCCGCTGTGCTCACTGCCCCGTGTCCTAACTCACACCGAGTCCCACTCACCCATCACCCCCTGTGCTCACTGACCCGTGTCCTAACTCACACCCAGTCCCACTCACCCATCACCTCCTGTGCTCACTGCCCCGTGTCCTAACTCACACCCAGTCCCACTCACCCATCACCCCCTGTGCTCACTGCCCCTTGTCCTAACTCGCAGCCAGTCCCACTCACCCATCACCCCCTGTGCTCACTGCCCCGTGTCCTAACTCACACCCAGTCCCACTCACCCATCACCCCCTGTGCTCACTGCCCCGTGTCCTAACTCGCACCCAGTCCCACTCACCCATCACCCGCTGTGCTCACTGCCCCTTGTCCTAACTCACACCCAGTCCCACTCACCCATCACCCCCTGTGCTCACTGCCCCCGTGTCCTAACTCACACCCAGTCCCACTCACCCATCACCCCCTGTGCTCACTGCCCCGTGTCCTAACTCACACCAAGTCCCACTCACCCATCACCCCCTGTGCTCACTGCCCCGTGTCCTAACTCACACCCAGTCCCACTCACCCATCACCCCTTGTGCTCACTGCCCCGTGTCCTAACTCGCACCGAGTCCCGCTCACCCATCACCCCCTGTGCTCACTGCCCCGTGTCGTAACTCGCACCGAGTCCCACTCACCCATCACCCCCTGTGCTCACTGCACCGTGTCCTAACTCGCACCAAGTCCCACTCACCCATCACCCCCTGTGCTCACTGCCCCGTGTCCTAACCCACACCCAGTCCCACTCACCCATCACCCCCTGTGCTCACTGACCCCGTGTCCTAACTCGCACCGAGTCCCGCTCACCCATCACCCCCTGTGCTCACTGCCCCGTATCCTAACTCGCACCCAGTCCCACTCACCCATCACCCGCTGTGCTCACTGCCCTCGTGTCCTAACTCACACCCAGTCCCATTCACCCATCACCCCCTGTGCTCACTGCCCGTGTCCTAACTCATACCCAGTCCCGCTCACCCATCACTCCCTGTGCTCACTGCCCCCGTGTCCTAACTCACACCCAGTCCCACTCACCCATCACCCCCTGTGCTCACAGCCCCGTGTCCTAACTCACACCCAGTCCCACTCACCCATCACCCGCTGTGCTCACTGCCCCGTGTCCTAACTCGCACCCAGTCCCACTCACCCATCACCCCCTGTGCTCACTGCCCCCGTGTCCTAACTCACACCCAGTCCCACTCACCCATCACCCCCTGTGCTCACTGCCCTCGTGTCCTAACTCACACTCAGTCCCACTCACCCATCACCCCCTGTGCTCACTGACCCGTGTCCTAACTCCCACCCAGTCCCACTCACCCATCACCCCCTGTGCTCACTGCCCCGTGTCCTAACTCGCACCGAGTCCCGCTCACCCATCACCCCCTGTGCTCACTGCCCCGTGTCGTAACTCGCACCGAGTCCCACTCACCCATCACCCCCTGTGCTCACTGCACCGTGTCCTAACTCGCACCAAGTCCCACTCACCCATCACCCCCTGTGCTCACTGCCCCGTGTCCTAACCCACACCCAGTCCCACTCACCCATCACCCCCTGTGCTCACTGACCCCGTGTCCAAACTCGCACCGAGTCCCGCTCACCCATCACCCCCTGTGCTCACTGCCCCGTATCCTAACTCGCACCCAGTCCCACTCACCCATCACCCCCTGTGCTCACTGCCCCTTGTCCGAACTCGCACCCAGTCCCACTCACCCATCACCCCCTGTGCTCACTGCCCCTTGTCCTAACTCACACCCAGTCCCACTCATCCATCACCCCCTGTGCTCACTGCCCCGTGTCCTAACTCGCACCCAGTCCCACTCACCCATCACCCGCTGTGCTCACTGCCCCTTGTCGTAACTCACACCCAGTCCCACTCACTCATCACCCCCTGTGCTCACTGACCCCGTGTCCTAACTCACACCCAGTCCCATTCACCCATCACCCCCTGTGCTCACTGCCCCGTGTCCTAACTCACACCCAGTCCCGCTCACCCATCACCCCCTGTGCTCACAGCCCCGTGTCCTAACTCACACCCAGTCCCACTCACCCATCACCCGCTGTGCTCACTGCCCCGTGTCCTAACTCGCACCGAGTCCCGCTCACCCATCACCCCCTGTGCTCACTGCCCCGTGTCCTAACTCGCACCGAGTCCCGCTCACCCATCACCCCCTGTGTTCACTGACCCCGTGTCCTAACTCGCACCCAGTCCCACTCACCCATCACCCCCTGTGCTCACTGCCCCGTGTCGTAACTCGCACCGAGTCCCGCTCACCCATCACCCCCTGTGCTCACTGCCCCGTGTCCTAACTCGCACCGAGTCCCGCTCACCCATCACCTCCTGTGCTCACTGCCCCGTGTCCTAACCCACACCCAGTCCCACTCACCCATCACTCCCTGTGCTCACTGACCCCGTGTCCTAACTCGCACCGAGTCCCGCTCACCCATCACCCCTGTGCTCACTGCCCCGTGTCCTAACTCGCACCCAGTCCCACTCACCCATCACCCCCTGTGCTCACTGCCCCTTGTCCTAACTCGCACCCAGTCCCACTCACCCATCACCCCCTGTGCTCACTGCCCCTTGTCCTAACTCGCACCCAGTCCCACTCACCCATCACCCCCTGTGCTCACTGCCCCTTGTCCTAACTCACACCCAGTCCCACTCACCCATCACCCCCTGTGCTCACTGACCCCGTGTCCTAACTCACACCCAGTCCCACTCACCCATCACCCCCTGTGCTCACTGCCATGTGTCCTAACTCACACCCAGTCCCGCTCACCCATCACCCCCTGTGCTCACTGCCCCCGTGTCCTAACTCACACCCAGTCCCACTCACCCATCACCCCCTGTGCTCACTGACCCGTGTCCTAACTCGCACCAAGTCCCACTCACCCATCACCCCCTGTGCCCCGTGTCCTAACTCGCACCGAGTCCCACTCACCCATCACACCCTGTGCCCCGTGTCCTAACTCGCACCGAGTCCCACTCACCCATCACCCCCTGTGCTCACTGACCGACATTGGCTCCCGGTTAAGCAACGCCTCGATATCAAAATTCTCATTCTTGTTTACAAACCCATCCATGGCCTCCTCACCCCTCCCTATCTCTGTAACCTCCTCCAGCCCCTACACACCTCCCTTTCTCTGTAACCTCCTCCAGCCCATACACCCCTCCCTATCTCTGCAACCTCCTTCAGCCCCTACACCCCTCCCTATCTCTGTAACCTCCTCCAGCCCCTATACCCCGCCCCTATCTCTGTAACCTCCTCCAGCCCCTGCACCCCTCCCTATCTCTGTAACCTCCTCCAACTCCTACACCACTCCATATCTCTGTAACCTCCTTCAGCCCCTACACCCCTCCCTATCTCTGTCACCTGCTCCAGCCCCTACACCCCTCCCTATCTCTGTAACCTCCTCCAGCCGCTACACCCCTCCCTATCTCTGTAACCACCTCCAGGCCCTACACCCCTCCCTATCTCTGTAACCTCCTCCAGCCTCTACACCCCTCACTATCTCTGTAACCTTCTCCAGCCCCGATACCCCGCACCTATCTCTGTAACCTCCTCCAACCCCTACACCCCTCCCTATCTCTGTAACCCCCTCCAGCCCCTACACCCCTCCTTATTTCTGTAACCCCCTCCAGCCCCTACACCCCTCCCTATCTCTGTAACCTCCTCCAGCCCCTACACCCCTCCCTATCTCTGTAACCTCCTCCAGCCCCTACACCCCTCCCTATCTCTGTAACCTCCTCCAGCCCCTACACCCCTCCCTATCTCTGTAACCTCCTCCAGCCCCTACACCCCTCCCTATCTCTGTAACCTCCTCCAGCCCCTACACCCCTCCCTATCTCTGTAACCTCCTCCAGCCCCTACACACCTCCCTATCTCTGTAACCTCCTCCAGCCCCTTTACCCCTCCCTATCTCTGTAACCTCCTCCAGACCTACACACCTCCCTATCTCTGTAACCTCCTCCAGCCCCTTTACCCCTCCCTATCTCTGTAACCTCCTCCAGACCTACACACCTCCCTATCTCTGTAACCTCCTCCAGCCCCTACACCCCTCCCTATCTGTATAACCTTCTCCAGCCCCTACACCCCTCCCTATCTCTGTAACCTATCACTGCACTCCTCCAATTCTGGCCTCTTGCCCATCCCCCGATTTCCATCGGTGGCCATGCCTTCAGCTGCCTGGGCCCCAAGCTCTGGAACTCCCTCCCTAAACCTCTCCGCCTCTCTCTCCTCCTTTAATGGTAAGAGGCTGCAGGGTGACTTGGACAGGTTAGGTGAGTGGGCAAATGCATGGCAGATGCAGTATAATGTGGATAAATGTGAGGTTATCCACTTTGGGGGCAAAAACAGGAAGGTAGAATATTATCTGAATGGTGACAGATTAGGAAAAGGGGAGGTGCAACGAGACCTGGGTGTCACGGTACATCAGTCATTGAAGGTTGGCATGCAGGTACAGCAGGCGGTGAAGAAAGCAAATGGCATGTTGGCCTTCATAGCGAGGGGATTTGAGTACAGGGGCAGGGAGGTGTTGCTACAGTTGTACAGGGCCTTGGTGAGGCCACACCTGGAATATTGTGTTCAATTTTGGTCTCCTAATCTGAGGAAGGACGTTCTTGCTATTGAGGGAGTGCAGCGAAGGTTCACCAGACTGATTCCCGGGATGGCAGGACTGACATATGAAGAAAGACTAGATTGACTGGGCCTTTATACACTGGAATTTAGAAGAATGAGAGGGGATCTCATAGAAACATATAAAATTCTGACGGGACTGGACAGGTTAGATGCAGGAAGAATGTTCCCAATGTTGGGGAACTCCAGAACCAGGGGTCAGAGTCTAAGGATAAGGGGTAAGCCATTTAGGACCGAGATGAGGAGAAACTTCTTCACTCAGAGAATTGTGAACCTGTGGAATTCTCTACCACAGAGAGTTGTTGGGACCAGTTCGTTGGATATATTCAAAAGGGAGTGAGATGTGGCCCTTACGGCTGAAGGGATCAAGGGGTATGGAGAGAAAGCAGGAATGGGGTACTGAAGGAATGATCAGCCAGGATCATATTGAATGGTGGTGCAGGCTCGAAGGGCCGAATGGCCTATTTTCTGTGTTTCTATGTTTAAGACTCTCCTGAACTTCAACCTCTTTGACCATGCTTTTGGTCAGCTGTCCTAATATCTCATTATGTGGCTTGGTATTACATATATTATGTTAAAAGTGGTATATAAATTGAAGTTGACTGCGGAGAATCGAGGGAGCTTTACTCTGTATCTAACCCCCTGTACCTGCCCTGGGAGTGTTTGATGGGACAGTGTAGAGGGAGCTTTAGTCTGTATCTAACCCCCTGTACCTGCCCTGGGAGTGTTTGATGGGACAGTGTAGAGGGAGCTTTACTCTGTATCTAACCCCCTGTACCTGCCCTGGGAGTGTTTGATGGGACAGTGTAGAGGGAGCTTTGCTCTGTATCTAACCCCCTGTACCCGCCCGGGAGTGTTTAATGGGACAGTGTAGAGGGAGCTTTACTCTGTATCTAACCCCCTGTACTTGCCCTGGGAGTGTTTGATGGGACAGTGTAGAGGGAGCTTTACTCTGTATCTAACCCCCTGTACCCGCCCGGGAGTGTTTAATGGGACAGTGTAGAGGGAGCTTTACTCTGTATCTAACCCACTGTACCTGCCCGGGGAGTGTTTGATGGGACAGCGTAGAGGGAGCTGTAGTCTGTATCTAACCCCCTGTACCTGCACTGAGAGTGTTTGATGGGACAGTGTAGAGGGCGCCTTACTCTGTATTTAACTCCCTGTAACTGCCCCGGGAGTATTTGATGGGACGGTGTAGAGGGAGCTTTACTCTGTATCTAACCCCCTGTACCTGCCCTGGAAGTGTTTGATGGGACAGTGTAGAGGGAGCTTTACTCTGTATCTAACCCCGTGCTGTACCTGCCCTGGGAGTGTTTGATGGGAAAGTGTAGAGGGAGCTTTACTCTGTATCTAACCCCCTGTACCTGCTCTGGAAGTGTTTGATGGGACAGTGTAGAGGGAGCTTTACTCTGTATCTAACCCCCTGTACCTGCCCTGTGAGTGTTTGATGGGACAGTGTAGAGGGAGCTTTAGTCTGTATCTAACTACGTGCTGTACCTGCCCTGGGAGTGTTTGATGGGACAATGTAGAGGGAGCTTTACTCTCTATCTAACCCCCGGTACCTGCCCTGGGAGTGTTTGATGGGACAGTGTAGTGGGAGCTTTACTCTGCATCTAACCCCCTGTACCTGCCCTGGGAGTGTTTGATGGGACAGTGTAGAGGGAACTTTAGTCTGTATCTAACCCCCGGTACCTGCCCTGAGAGTGTTTGATGGGACAGTGTAGAGGGAGCTTTACTCTGCATCTAACTCCCTCTACCTGCCCCGGGAGTATTTGATGGGACAGTATAGAGGGAGCTTTGCTCTGTATCGAACCCCGTGCTGTACCTGCCCTGGGAGTGTTTGATGGGACAGTGTAGAGGGAGCTTTACTCTGTATCTAACCCCCTTTACCTGCCCTGAGAGTGTTTGATGGGACAGTGTAGAGGGTGCATTACTCTGTCTCTCACCCCCTGTACCTGCCCTGGGAGTGTTTGATGGGACAGTGTAGAGGGAGCTTTACTCTGTATCTAACACTGTGCTGTTCCTGCCCTGGAAGTGTTTGATGGGACAGTGTAGAGGGAGCATTATTCTGTATCTAACCCCCTGTACCTGCCCTGGGAGTGTTTGATGGGACAGTGTAGAGGGAGCTTTACTCTGTATCTAACCCCCTGTACCTGCGCTGGGAGTGTTTGATGGGACAGTGTAGAGGGAGCTTTACTCTGTATCTAACCCCCTGTACCTGCCCTGGGAGTGTTTGATGGGACAGTGTAGAGGGAGCTTTACTCTGTATCTAACCCCCTGTACCTGCGCTGGGAGTGTTTGATGGGACAGTGTAGAGGGAGCTTTACTCTGTATCTAACCCCCTGTACCTGTGCTGGGAGTGTTTGATGGGACTGTGTAGAGGGAGCTTTACTCTGTACCTAACCCCCTGTACCTGCCCTGGGAGTGTTTGATGGGACAGTGTAGAGGGAGCTTTACTCTGTATCTAACCCCCTGTACCTGCGCTGGGAGCGTTTGATGGGACAGTGTAGAGGGAGCTTTACTCTGTATCTAACCCCCTATACCTGCCCTGGGAGTGTTTGATGGGACAGTGTAGAGGGAGCTTTACTCTGTATCTAACCCCCTGTACCTGCGCTGGGAGTGTTTGATGGGACAGTGTAGAGGGAGCTTTACTCTGTATCTAACCCCCTGTACCTGCCCTGGGAGTGTTTGATGGGACTGTGTAGAGGGAGCTTTACTCTGTACCTAACCCCCTGTACCTGCCCTGGGAGTGTTTGATGGGACGGTGTAGAGGGAGCTTTACTCTGTATCTAACCCCCTGTACCTGCACTGGGAGTGTTTGATGGGACAGTGTAGAGGGAGCTTTACTCTGTATCTAACCCCCTGTACCTGCCCTGGGAGTGTTTGATGGGACAGTGTAGAGGGAGCTTTAATCTGTATCTCAACCCCTGTACCTGCTCTGGGAGTGTTTGATGGGACAGTGTAGAGGGAGCTTTACTCTGTATCTAACCCCCTGTACCTGCCCTGGGAGTGTTTGATGGGACAGTGTAGAGGGAGCTTTGCTCTGTATCTAACCCCATGCTGTACGCTCTCTGTGTTCCCAGGAACAAGCCAAGCAGTGGATAAACGACAGTGTGAATGGGACAAACTCCTATCTGCTGCAGGACCTGAAATGGGTCACCACGTACCATGTGCAGGTGAAAGCTAAGAACCAATTCAATCTGTCTCGGACGACATTCTTCAACTTCAGCACACCGCAGGAACCACCTTCCTCATCCAGTGGTGAGTTGACGGATCCAAAGAAATTTACAGCATGGAAGGACGCCATTCGGCCCATCGTGTCCGTGTTGCCCCGGCCGACCAAGAGCTACCCAGCCTAATCCCACTTTCCCGCTCTGGGTCCGTAGCCCTGCAGGTTACGGCACTTCAAGTGTACATCCAAATGTGGTGAGGGTTTCTGCCTCTACCACCCTTTCAGGCAGTGAGTTCCCCCCCAGACCCCCACCACCCTCTGGGTGAAGACATTTCCCCTCAAACCCCCTCTAAACCTCCCCCCAATTACTTTCAATCTGTGCCCCCTGGTTGTTGACCCCTCTGCCAAGGGAAACAGGTCCGTCCTATCCACTCTATCCAGGCCCCTCATCATTTTATACACCTCAATCAGGTCTCCCCTCAGCCTCCTCTATTCCAAAGTAAACAACCCCAGCCTATCCAATCTTTCCTCATCGCTAAAATTCTCCAGTCCTGAAATATCCTGGTAAATCTCCTCTGTACCCTCTCCAGTGCAACATCCTGGTAAATCTCCTCTGTACCCTCTCCAGTGCAACATCCTGGTAAATCTCCTCTGTACCCTCTCTAGTACAACATCCTGGTAAATCTCCTCTGCACCCTCTCCAGTGCAACATCCTGGTAAATCTCCTCTGTACCCTCTCCAGTGCAACATCCTGGTAAATCTCCTCTGTACCCTCTCCAGTGCAACATCCTGGTATATCTCCTCTGTACCCTCTCCAGTGCAACATCCTGGTAAATCTCCTCTGTACCCTCTCTAGTGCAACATCCTGGTACATCTCCTCTGTACCCTCTCCAGTGTAACATCCTGATAATTATCCTCTGTATCCTCTCCAGTGCAACATCCTGGTAAATCTCCTCTGCATCCTCTCCAGTGCAACATCCTGGTAAATCTCCTCTGTACCCTCTCCAGTGCAACATCCTGGTAAATCTCCTCTGCACCCTCTCCAGTGCAATATCCTGGTAAATCTCCTCTGTACACTCCCCAATGCAATCGCACCCTTCCTGTAATGAAACCAGTACTCCAGGTATGGTCTCACCAAGGCCCTGTACAATTGTAGCAAGACTTCCTCACTCTTAAACTCCAACCCTGTTGCAATAAAAGCTATGTTTCCTTGTTTCTTCGATCCTCTTCACTCAGAGGTTTGTGAATGTTTGGAGTTCTCGTGGGGCTGAATGTGCCTCTTCCTTTTCCTGTGTAACATGCTTGAGGGGCTGAATGGGCCTCCTCCTGTTCCTGTGCAACAGGCTAAATGGGCCTCCTCTTGTTCTTGTGTAACAGGCTCGAGGGGCTGAATGGGTCTCCTCCTGTTCCTGTGTAACGGGCTCGAGGGGCTGAATGGGCCTCCTCCTGTTCCTGTGTAACAGGCTCGAGGGGCTGAATGGGCCTCCTCCTGTTGCTGTGTAACAGGCTCGAGGGGCTGAATGGGTCTCCTCCTGTTCCTGTGTAACGGGCTCGAGGGGCTGAATGGGCCTCCTCCTGTTCCTGTGTAACAGGCTCGAGGGGCTGAATGGGCCTCCTCCTGTTCCTGTGTGACAGGCTCGAGGGGCTGAATGGGCCTCCTCCTGTTCCTGTGTAACAGGCTCGAGGGGCTGAATGGGCCTCCTCCTGTTGCTGTGTAACAGGCTCGAGGCGCTGAATGGGCCTCCTCCTGTTCCTGTGTAACAGGCTCGAGGGGCTGAATGGGCCTCCTCCTGTTCCTGTGTAACAGGCTCGAGGGGCTGAATGGCTCCAGTTTTCTCTGTTGTTAACGGACAGGGGTAAGTAACAAGGTGGAGGGGTTGAGGAAGAGAGTTCCCCGACACACAAAGCATTGCTAACTTTACCAACATACTCACTGATTTGTTATCAGGCCCCTTTTGTTGGCGACATAGGGTCTCTCATCGGCCTTGTCCAGCATGTTGTTCCCATGATTCTACTTTTGTTCGAATTCCCTGATTGTCAGATTGAGACGATGGTGTGTTTGGGCTTTGCTTGTTGTTGGAACCTCCGGCACGCTCCGTGACATCTGACCCTTGGGCCTCTGATTTTCAGCGATCGGAGGTCACGCGAAGGTCGGCACTGGTGCAATCATCGGTATCATGATGATGATTTTCCTGGTCTTGCTGGTGGCTGTCGACGTGACCTGCTATTACACGAATAAATGCGGTATCCTGATGTGTATCTCCATCAACCTCCTGGGCCGGCAGGACCCCGAGGCCAAGAGCCTGGACCAGGGCACAGGGTCCGCCGTGGTGAGGTGGGTCCGCCAAGAGCCTCGCTCGCGCGGCATTTCCCATAGGGCGCCGACACAACCCAGACTGGGGACCACCAGTGTTCTATAGACGGGGCGCGGTACTGAGGGAGCGCCGTACTGCGCTGTCAGAGGGGCAGTACTGAGGGAGTACT
>NW_027251994.1:0-120000 GCF_044704955.1 Pristiophorus japonicus | reverse complement strand
GTAGGGGCTGGAGGGGGTTACAGAGATTGGGAGGGGTGTAGGGGCTGGAGGAGGTTACAGAGATAGGGAGGAGTGTAGGCGCTGTAGGAGGTTACGGAGATAGGGAGGGGTGTAGGGGCTGGAGGAGGTTACGGAGATAGGGAGGGGTGTAGAGGCTGGAGGAGGTTACGGAGATAGGGAGGGGTGTAGGGGCTGGAGGGGGTTACAGAGATGGGGAGGGGTGTAGGGGCTGGAGGGGGTTACAGAGATAGGGAGGGGTGTAGGGGCTGGAGGGGGTTACAGAGATGGGGAGGGGTGTAGGGGCTGGAGGAGGTTACGGAGATTGGGAGGGGTGTAGGGGCTGGAGGGGGTTACAGAGAAACGTCTTCACTCAGAAAATTGTGAACCTGTGGAATTCTCTACCACAGAAAGTTGTTGAGGCCAGTTCGTTAGATATATTCAAAAGGGTGTTAGATGTGGCCCTTACGGCTAAAGGGATCAGGGGGTATGGAGAGAAAGCAGGAAAGGGGTACTGAGGTGAATGATCAGCCATGATCACATTGAATGGTGGTGCAGGCTCGAAGGGCCGAATGGCCTGTTCCTGCACCTATTGTCGATGTTTCGATGTTTCTATATTCACGTCTGTGTATCGGTGGGGACAATGGTGTCTCTGTGGAGTGAAGCCAGAGCCAATTCCAAGGCTTATGTCATAGACCAACGGCTCAATACTATAGAATCTTTAGAGCAATATAGAAAGTTAAAAAAGGTGTGGAATGTTTCAGTATAAGGAGTGTTACAGTTGTGTGAGGCGGACTGGCTGGGCTGGTTGCTCTTTGCCTTTCCGTCATTGTCCATGGGTTTATATGTAACCTTCAGGGCTGCTGACCGAGGGCCGTGTGTCTCTGTGTCGGCCGGGGCGGACACGATGGGCCGGAATGGCCTCCTTCTGTGCTGTAAATTTCTCTGTCTCTATGTTTCTATCACAGGGTTCGGGGTGGGGTGGAGTGTGTGTGTGTTGTGATCCACAAGGAATCGGGGTTGTGTGGGACAAGCTCAAGGGAACAGGTGGGGCTCTACCTGTCCGTATGTTCACATGTCTCACTCTGGCACACGTCCCAGGCGGGCGAATGGCTAAATCCACGCTTCAATACATGCATCAACACTGTTCCCACCGGCATGTGTTCTACACCGATACAAAGGCAGTGGGCGACAGAAAGGTAAACGGAATACTTTCAGCTTTCAAGGAACGTGATAATTGCGTCGAATTCTACATCAAAGAGGCATCAAAACTTCCAGGTTCTACACTTGAATTCAGACATATGATTCTGTTTTCAAATCAAAGAGCAAAATGTGAGCTTTGAAAATTCATAATCAGAAATGTAGCGGGAGCTTTACTCTGTATCGAACCCCCCGTACCTGCCCTGGGAGTGTTTGATGGGACAGTGTAGAGGGAGCTTTACTCTGTATCTAACCCCCTGTACCTGCCCTGGGAGTGTTTGATGGGACAGTGTAGAGGGAGCTTTACTCTGTATCTAACCCCCTGTACCTGCCCTGGGAGTGTTTGATGGGACAGTGTGGAGGGAGCTTTACTCTGTATCTAACCCCGTGCTGTACCTGCCCTGGGAGTGTTTGATGGGACAGTGTGGAGGGAGCTTTACTCTCTATCTAACCCCCTGTACCTGCTCTGGGAGTGTTTGATGGGACAGTGTGGAGGGAGCTTTACTCTCTATCTAACCCCCTGTACCTGCCCTGGGAGTGTTTGATGGGACAGTGTAGAGGGAGCTTTACTCTGTATCTAACCCCGTGCTGTACCTGCGCCCTGGGAGTGTTTGATGGGACAGTGTAGAGGGAGCTTTACTCTGTATCTAACCCCGTGTACCTGCCCTGGGAGTGTTTGATGGGACAGTGTAGAGGGAGCTTTACTCTGTATCTAACCCCCTGTACCTGCCCTGGGAGTGTTTGATGGGACAGTGTAGAGGGAGCTTTACTCTGTATCTAACCCCCTGTACCTGCCCTGGGAGTGTTTGATGGGACAGTGTAGAGGGAGCTTTACTCTGTATCTAACCCCGTGCTGTACCTGCCCTGGGAGTGTTTGATGGGACAGTGTGGAGGGAGCTTTACTCTCTATCTAACCCCCTG
The DNA here is from genome assembly GCF_044704955.1 of Pristiophorus japonicus. Lineage (NCBI taxonomy): Eukaryota > Metazoa > Chordata > Chondrichthyes > Pristiophoridae > Pristiophorus > Pristiophorus japonicus. The sequence goes on along the minus strand of NW_027251994.1, from coordinate 117,882 downwards.
TACCTGCTCTGGGAGTGTTTGATGGGACAGTGTAGAGGGAGCTTTACTCTCTATCTAACCCCCTGTACCTGCCCTAGGAGTGTTTGATGGAACAGTTTAGAGGGAGCTTTACTCTGTATCTAACCCCCGTACCTGCCCTGGGAGTGTTTGATGGGACAGTGTAGAGGGAGCTTTACTCTGTATCTACCCCCTGTACCTGCCCCGGGAGTGTTTGATGGGACAGTGTAGAGGGAGCTTTACTCTGTATCTAACCCCCTGCACCTGCCCTGGGAGTGTTTGATGGGACAGTGTAGAGGGAGCTTTACTCTGTATCTAACCCCCTGTACCTGCCCTGGGAGTGTTTGATGGGACAGTGTAGAGGGAGCTTTACTCTGTATCTAACCCCCTGTACTTGCCCTGGGAGTGTTGATTGGGACAGTGTAGAGGGAGCTTTACTCTGTATCTACCCCCTGTACCTGCCCCGGGAGTGTTTGATGGGACAGTGTAGAGGGAGCTTTACTCTGTATCTAACCCCCTGTACCTGCCCTGGGAGTGTTTGATGGGACAGTGTAGAGGGAGCTTTACTCTGTATCTAACCCCCTGTACCTGCCCTGGGAGTGTTTGATGGGACAGTGTAGAGGGAGCTTTACTCTGTATCTAACCCCGTGCTGTATCTGCCCTGGGAGTGTTTGATGGGACAGTGTAGAGGGAGCTTTACTCTGTATCTAACCCCGTGCTGTACCTGCCCTGGGAGTGTTTGATGGGACAGTGTGGAGGGAGCTTTACTCTCTATCTAACCCCCTGTACCTGCTCTGGGAGTGTTTGATGGGACAGTGTAGAGGGAGCTTTACTCTCTATCTAACCCCCTGTACCTGCCCTGGGAGTGTTTGATGCAACAGTTTAGAGGGAGCTTTACTCTGTATCTAACCCCCGTACCTGACCTGGGAGTGTTTGATGGGACAGTGTAGAGGGAGCTTTACTCTGTATCTACCCCCTGTACCTGCCCCGGGAGTGTTTGATGGGACAGTGTAGAGGGAGCTTTACTCTGTATCTAACCCCCTGTACCTGCCCTGGGAGTGTTTGATGGGACAGTGTAGAGGGAGCTTTACTCTGTATCTAACCCCCTGTACCTGCCCTGGGAGTGTTTGATGGGACAGTGTAGAGGGAGCTTTACTCTGTATCTAACCCCCTGTACTTGCCCTGGGAGTGTTTGATGGGACAGTGTAGAGGGAGCTTTACTCTGTATCTACCCCCTGTACCTGCCCCGGGAGTGTTTGATGGGACAGTGTAGAGGGAGCTTTACTCTGTATCTAACCCCCTGTACCTGCCCTGGGAGTGTTTGATGGGACAGTGTAGAGGGAGCTTTACTCTGTATCTAACCCCGTGCTGTACCTGCCCTGGGAGTGTTTGATGGGACAGTGTGGAGGGAGCTTTACTCTCTATCTAACCCCCTGTACCTGCTCTGGGAGTGTTTGATGGGACAGTGTGGAGGGAGCTTTACTCTGTATCTAACCCCCTGTACCTGCCCTGGGAGTGTTTGATGGGACAGTGTAGAGGGAGCTTTACTCTGTATCTAACCCCCTGTACCTGCCCTGGGAGTGTTTGATGGGACAGTGTAGAGGGAGCTTTACTCTGTATCTAACCCCGTGCTGTACCTGCCCTGGGAGTGTTTGATGGGACAGTGTGGAGGGAGCTTTACTCTCTATCTAACCCCCTGTACCTGCTCTGGGAGTGTTTGATGGGACAGTGTAGAGGGAGCTTTACTCTCTATCTAACCCCCTGTACCTGCCCTGGGAGTGTTTGATGCAACAGTGTAGAGGGAGCTTTACTCTGTATCTAACCCCCGTACCTGCCCTGGGAGTGTTTGATGGGACAGTGTAGAGGGAGCTTTACTCTGTATCTACCCCCTGTACCTGCCCCGGGAGTGTTTGATGGGACAGTGTAGAGGGAGCTTTACTCTGTATCTAACCCCCTGTACCTGCCCTGGGAGTGTTTGATGGGACAGTGTAGAGGGAGCTTTACTCTGTATCTAACCCCCTGTACCTGCCCTGGGAGTGTTTGATGGGACAGTGTAGAGGGAGCTTTACTCTGTATCTAACCCCCTGTACTTGCCCTGGGAGTGTTTGATGGGACAGTGTAGAGGGAGCTTTACTCTGTATCTAACCCCCTGTACCTGCCCCTGGAGTGTTTGATGGGACAGTGTAGAGGGAGCTTTACTCTGTATCTAACCCCATGTACCTGCCCTGGGAGTGTTTGATGGGACAGTGTAGAGGGAGCTTTACTCTGTATCTAACCCCCTGTACCTGCCCTGGGAGTGTTTGATGGGACAGTGTAGAGGGAGCTTTACTCTGTGTGCTGTTACAGATAATACTCACGCTGTATTGATTTAAATCTCAGGTAAATAATCAGCACGGTCAGGATCACGAGAAGTATCCCGATAATAATCACGATCACAATAGTAAACTTGATGCTCTTCGCGGCCTGTGCACCTGGCAAAATTGGAACAAGGAACAGATAATGAGGAGTGAGGTTGTGAGAGACATACAGACTAACTGTTCACAGCAATGAGCAGCACCTTCAAGAGGAGAGTGAGGCGGGGAGGTTTAGGGAGGGAGTTCCAGAGCTTGGGGCCCAGGCAACATGAGGCACGCCCACCAATGGTGGAGCGATTAAAATCAGGGATACTCAGGAGGGCAGAATTAGAGGAGGTTACAGAGATAGGGAGAGGTGTAGGGGCTGGAGGAGGTTACAGAGATAGGGAGGGGTGCAGGGACTGGAGGAGGTTATAGAGATAGGGAGGGGTGTAGGGGCTGGAGGAGGTTACAGAGATAGGGAGGGGTGTAGGAGCTGGAGGAGGTTACAGAGATAGGGAGGGGTGTAGGGGCTGGAGAAGGTTACAGAGATAGGGAGGGGTGCAGGGACTGGAGGAGGTTATAGAGATAGGGAGGGGTGTAGGGGCTGGAGGAGGTTACAGAGATAGGGAGGAGTGCAGGGGCTGGAGAAGGTTACAGAGATAGGGAGGGGTGTAGGGGTTGGAGGAGGTTACAGAGATAGGGCGGGGTGTAGGGGCTGGGGGAGGTTACAGAGATAGGGAGGGGTGTAGGGGCTGGAGGAGGTTACAGAGATAGGGAGGGGTGTAGGGGCTGGAGGAAGTTACAGAGATCGGGAGGGGAGTAGGGGCTGGAGGAGGTTACAGAGATAGGGAGGGGTGTAGGGGCTGGAGGAGGTTACAGAGATAGGGAGGGGTGTAGGGGCTGGAGGAAGTTACAGAGATAGGGAGGGGAGTAGGGGCTGGAGGAGGTTACAGAGATAGGGAGGGGAGTAGGGGCTGGAGGAGGTTACAGAGATAGGGAGGGGAGTAGGGGCTGGAGGAGGTTACAGAGATAGGGAGGGGTATAGGGGCTGGAGGAGGTTACAGAGATAGGGAGGGGAGTAGGGGCTGGAGGAGGTTACAGAGATAGGGAGGGGTGTAGGGGCTGGAGGAGGTTACAGAGATAGTGTCATGCATTCAACCAGCATTGCAACCCATGTATAATCTGACCTAAGTTGTACACTGTGAGAACAATGACCACTAGGTGGTGAACTTGTGGGAGACACTCCTAACCTGGGCCTTCAGGTATAAAAGGGGAAGCTCCACCCACCTTCATCACTTGAGTGCTAAGGAATAAAGGACAGGTCACAGACTGACCTTCTCTCAAGCATGGGCCTGGTGTATTTATACTGTGTAGTAAGGACCTATCATTCAGCTTCCAGCGATTTCTCCCAGCGTTCATTTCTGCCATTTCTACAGGTATTTTGCTCATCTCTCCAAACTCCGGCTGAGTGTGTGCCCTCACGCCTCCAACATGAGCTGCTGCTGGAAACAAAAGGTCCCTTGCCAGTCGATCGTCCCTGACTGCCCCTGTTATTGTCCTTGAGTGCACCATTAACAGGTGTTGGTGGCCCCATTACTGGCCGCACTGTCCCTTGCAATGGCGTGAATCACCGTTCAACTTGCCATTGTCTCTGTCTGTCATGTATCTTACATTATTATCTATAACTGTATCCTAACATGCTATACATTACTGTAATAAGATATGACCTGTAACCACCAGCATACCTTACCACCAGGGGTGCACTTGCAAGAGACAGGTATATAAGGACATGTCTCAGGCAAGTGCAGCATTCCAGAGCTGTGAAATAAAGGTGCAGGTCCAGAGTGACCTTGACTTCACTACATGCCTCGTGTGAGTCTGTACTGAGGGGACAGGACTTTACAATGGCGACGAGTTACGGGATTACAGAATCCACAGAATGGCGAACAACGGGTCAGATGAAAAGTACAATGCGGGAGACAATTGGGAGGACTTTATAGAAAGGCTCCAGCAAAGCTTTGTAACCAAAGACTGGTTAGGCGACGATAAGGCAGACAAGAGAAGAGCCCATCTCTTGACCAGCTGTGGCTCGAAAACATGCGCTTTAATGAAGGATCTGTTGGCACCCAAGAAACCAGCAAGCAAGTCGTTTGAAGAATTGAGCACACTGGTAAGAGACCACCTGAAGCCAGCGAGCAGCCTACACATGGCCAGACACAGGTTCTACAACTACAGACGCTGTGTGGGCCAGAGCATACCCGACTTCGTGGCGGAACTTCAGAGGTTGGCTAGTTTATGTGAGTTCTCCGATGAACTGAGGAGAGAAATGCTGAGAGACTTTTTCATTGAAGGAATAGGCCACGCAGGCATATTCCGAAAGCTCATAGAGACCAAGAACCTGACCTTAGAGGCAGCAGCACTGGTTGCACAGACATTCTTGGTCGGGAAAGAAGAAACGAGGTTGATTTACAATGCAGGTACGACAACTAACGAAATATCGGATCAAGAAGTTCACAGCACTAAACAAGCTGCTACCCCCACACACAGACAAAACCGGGAGAACAGGCTCTCGACAACAGGCAGAAGCCATCAAGCTGCTATCCCCACACACAGACAAAACCGGGAGAACAGGCTCTCGACAGCAGGCAGAAGCCATCAAGGGCCACAGGAACGGCCGTTCACACCTCATCAACCCACAATGCGAGCAATCAACTACAAACTGAGAGAAGCTCAAGAGAGATCAGCCAGACGCAGCTCATTCTTTGGGAACACTTTGAACAATGGAACAGGTCTGTGCTGGAGATGTGGGGGTGGGCACTGGTCAAGGGGATGTCGTTTTCAGCAGGCTGTTTGCAGGAACTGTGAATATACAGGGCATTTGGCCCGCATGTGCAAAAAAACAGCAGCTCGGCTGGTATACGAATCGGATGGGTCGGAAAGCGAACCAGAAGATGGTGGGGACAGTACCCGGGACACCGGTGTACAGCGGGTCAACACGATCAATGGCCGCTGCTCCTACAACAGGACGCCTCCTATAATGATGAGGGTCCCACTCAACGGGCTACCTGTCAACATGGAGCTGGATATGGGAGCGAGTCAATCTCTCATGGGCGCTCAACAATTTGAACAACTGTGGCCGCATAAAAGAGACAGACCAAAACTCACAAGGGTCGACACCAAACTAAGGACCTATACCAAAGAAATCGTACCAGTCCTCGGCAGCGCCATGCTCTCTGTCACACACAAAGGGACAGTGAACCGACTTCCCCTGTGGATTGTCCCCGGAGACCCCCCAGCACTGCTGGGGAGAAGCTGGCTGGCAAAACTAAACTGGAAATGGGATGATGTCCATGCCATGTCGTTAGAGGAACGGACCTCCTGCTCAACAGTTATAAAGCGATTTGAACATCTCTTTCAGCCAGGTGTGGGCACTTTCAAAGGGGCCAAAGTCAAAATCTACATCACACAGGATGCTCGACCGGTCCATCACAAGGCCAGAGCTGTACCCTATATGATGAGGGAAAAGATTGAACACGAACTAGACAGGCTTCTGCGGGAAGGCATTATATCACCTGTGGAATTTAGCGACTGGGCAAGTCCCATCGTCCCAGTCATGAAGCCTGATGGATCTGTACGAATCTGTGGGGACTACAAATCTACCATAAACAGAGTCTCCCTACAGGACTAGTACCCGCTGCCCAGAGCGGAGGACTTATTTGCCACATTGGCTGGAGGTAAACTTTTCTCAAAACTAGACCTCACATCTGCGTATATGACGCAAGAATTGACTGAGGAATCCAAGCCACTCACCACCATCAACACACATCGAGGCCTTTTCATGTACAATCGATGCCCATTCGGCATCAGGTCGGCAGCTGCCATTTTCCAGCGCAACATGGAGAGTCTGCTCAAGTCCATCCCGGGGACGGTTGTATTTCAAGACGACATACTTATCACGGGCAGGGACACCGACCCCCATCTCCGTAATTTGGAGGAAGTACTAAAGCGGTTGGATCGGGTAGGCCTACGAGTCAAGAAATCCAAGTGCCTGTTTCTCGCACCCGAGGTTGAATTTTTGGGCAGAAGGATTGCCGCTGATGGAATCCGCCCAACAGAGTCCAAAACAGAAGCAATTCGCCTGGCACCCAGGCCCCGGAATGTCTCAGAACTGCGCGCCTTTCTCGGGCTACTCAATTACTTTGGGAACTTTATGCAGAACTTGAGCACGCTGCTGGAGCCTCTCCATGTGCTACTCAGGAAGGGGTGCGATTGGTTTTGGGGGGACGCCCAGGAATGCGCCTTCAATAAGGCATGTAACCTTCTGTGTTCCAACAGTGTTTTGGCTTTCTTTGATCCAGGTAAAAAGCTAGTTCTCACATGTGATGTGTCAGCGTATGGGGTCGGGTGCATTTTGCAACATGTCAATAGTGCGGGCAAATTACAACCCATAGCTTATGCCTCCAGGTCACTTTCATGGGCCGAGCGCGGGTACGGAATGGTAGAGAAGGAGGCGCTCGCGTGCGTGTACGGTGTCAAAAAAATGCACCAGTATCTTTTCGGGGCCAAGTTCGCGTTAGAAACCGACCACAAGCCCCTCACGTCCCTCCTATCCGAGAGCAAGGCAACAAACGCCAACGCCTCGGCGCGAATTCAACGGTGGGCACTCATGCTGGCGTCCTATGACTGTACCATAAGGCACAGACCAGGCACAGACAACTGTGCCAACGCACTCAGCAGGCTACCCCTGGCGACCACGGAAGGGTCTGACGAACAGGACTGTGAGATGGTCATGGCAATCAATGCCTTTGAGTCCACAGGTTCGCCCATGACGGCTCGCTAAATCAGAGCCTGGACGGCCAGCGACCCCAGGTTATCCTTAGTAAAAAGATGTGTCCTAACCGGTGACTGGGCAGAGGCTCGCGATGCCTGCCCCGAGGAATTAAAACCCTTTCACAGGCGCATGCATGAGCTATCACTACAAGCAGACTGCCTGATGTGGGGCAGCCGAGTAGTCATGCCTCTGCGAGACAGAGAGGCATTTGTCCGGGAGCTCCACCGTGAGCACCCGGGGATCATTCTCATGAAGGCCATAGCCAGATCCCACACCCGGTGGCCTGGCATTGACGTGGACTTAGAGCTCTGCGTCTGAAGGTGCACCATTTGTGACAACTCAGCAATGCCCCCAGGGAGGCTCCACTGAGCCCCTGGCCCTGGCCTACCAAACCGTGGTCGCGGGTGCACGTAGACTATGCGGGCCCATTCATGGGCAAAATGTTCCTCGTAGTTGTAGATGCATTTTCAAAGTGGATCGAATGCACCATTTTAAACTCGAGCACAACCTCCACCACTGTGGAGAGCCTCGCAACCATGTTTGCAACGCACGGAATCCCTGACATATTGGTCAGTGACAATGGTCCGTGCTTCACCAGCGCAGAATTCCAAGACTTTATAATTGACCACGGCATAAATCATGTCAAGATGGGACCGTTCAAGCCGGCCTCCAACGGCCAGGCGGAGAGAGCAGTGCAAATCATTAAACAAGGCATGCTTAAAATCCAAGGTCCCACGCTGCAGGGTCGCCTGTCGCGACTGCTGCTGGCATACAGATCTCGTCCGCACTCACTGACTGGGATCCCCCCGCGCAACTGTTGATGAAAAGGACTTTAAAAACAAGGCTCTCATTAATCCTCCCAGACAGGCACGAAATCGTTGAGGCAAAGCGCCGTAAGCTGACTGAGTACCATGACAGAAATTCGAGGGGGAGATGGAATGAGATAGGGGACAAAGTGTTTGTGCTAAACTATGGCAGGGGTCCCAAATGGCTTGCAGGGACAGTGACGGGCAAGGAAGGAAACAGGCTACTGGTAGTACAAATGGACAATGGCAAAACCTGCCGGAGGTATGTAGACCAAGTCAAAAGCAGATTTTCCAACAACACTGTGGAACCAGAGGCAGACTACAATGTGGAACTCGCACCACACCTGGTGGACAGACAGAGGGAACAACCTGAGGAAAGGGCAATCCCAACAGACAGCCCAGGCGAGTCAACAACAATCACACCAATTGAAACAGACAGCCCAGGCGAGATACCAGCAATCACACCCAAAGAAAAACAGACACCAAGGCAAACAACTGAACCACAACTAAGACGCTCCACGCGAGAGCGTAGACCACCTGAGAGACTGAACCTATAAAGACAATAAGACCTTGGGGGAGGGTGATGTCACGTATCTTACATTATTATATATAACTGTATCCTGACATGCTATACATGACTGTAATAAGATATGACCTGTAACCACCAGCATACCTTACCACCAGGAGTGCACTTGCAAGAGACAGGTATATAAGGACAGGTCTCAGGCAAGTGCAGCATTCCAGAGCTGGGAAATAAAGGTGCAGGTCCAGAGTGAGCTTGACTTCACGACATGCCTCGTGTGAGTCTGTACTGAGGGGACAGGACTTTACAATGGCGAACTCCCCTCTGGGTTCGACTACATGTTGGGGCATGCCCGATCGCCCTTGTCTGCCTGGAGAACTGCGTGCTGCTTTAACAATGTTGAATCTCTGTCCCCACCATTCCTTAACACAGTACCTCTCGTCTGTTCTGCTAGTGGCCATGCTCGCGTGGTTTAAATCCCAGTTTCTCGTCGCCATTGATACGTCCTTACTATACAGTATAAATGCGCACGAGGCCCATGCTTGAGAGAAGGTCAGTCTGTGACCTGTCCTTTATTCCTTAGCACTCAAGTGATGAAGGTGGGTGGAGCTGACCCTTTTATACCTGAAGGTCCAGGTTAGGAGTGTCTCCCACAAGTTCACCACCCAGTGGTCATTGTTCTCACTGTGTACAACTTAGGACTTGCCCGGCAGGAATGTTGGCAGAGGGATATGGAAGCTGAACGTGAAACTGTTGACTCTGGAAAACGTTGAGGAACTCAAGAGGGATTACAAAGGTTGGAGAACCGTAAAACCCCCTCTGCGATTCCCAGATGCACTGGTGGGAAACAATCAAGACAAACATCAAGAGGTTCTTCATCCCCAAAGGTGTTCAGGAGGCGAGAGGGAGACAGAGGGAATTGTCCCAACTCCACAAGAGCATGCAAAACCTGCTCCTGCTGCAGTCGATGGGGGTCGATGTCGCGGAGGAACTCGAAGAGGTGAAGGGCCAGCAAGCCTCGCTCTTCGCCTCAGAGTCCTCCAAGATCATCTTCCGATCCAGAGTCCGCTCCGTCGAGCAGGATGAGACGTGTTTGCGTTTCTTCTTCCAGAAGGTACACAGGGGGAGCTCTGTGATCACCAGCCTAAAGGAAGAAGACGGTTCTGTGACGTCTTCACAGCCTGACATGCTGAGGATCAGCAAATCCTTCTCTGCCGGGCTGTACGACGTCAAGCCCACAGACCGCCCGGCCTCCCAGTCGTTCCTGTCGTCTATTACGGGGATCTTAGACGACAGTGAGCGGGAGAGTCTGGACCACCCGCTAACTCTGGACGAGATGACAAAGACCGTCCGGTCCTTCGAGACGAATAAAACTCCCGGAAGCGATGGCTTACCGGTTGAGTTGTATTGGGCTCTGTGGGACTGGATGGGCCCAGACCTGCTGGGAGTGTATGGGGGTATGCTTCTGGCTGGCAGCATGTCAGAATCGATGAGGAAAGGCATCATCACCCTCATCTACAAGCAGAAGGGGGAGAGGGAGGAAATCAAAAACTGGCGGCCCATCTCGCTGCTCAATGTGGACTACAAGATCCTGTCAAAGGTCATCGCCAACAGGGTCAAGTCTGCTCTGGAGCTGGTGATCCACCCGGACCAGACCTGCGCTGTCCCCGGCAGGAAGCTCTCTGATAGCCTCGCGCTACTCAGGGATACGATCGCCTACGTGCGGGACAGGAGGGTGGACACCTGTTTAATCAGCTTAGACCAGGAGAAGGCCTTTGACAGGATATCGCACACATACCTGATGGACGTGCTCTCCAAGATGGGGTTTGGGGAGGGTATCCGCAATTGGGTCAAACTGCTCTAGACAGACATCAGTCGTGCAGTCCTAATCAACGGATGGGAAACTGAAAGCTTTCCGATCAGATCTGGAGTCAGGCAAGGCTGTGCTCTATCCTCTGTCTTGTTTGTGTGTTGTATCGAGCCCTTTGCCGGGTCCATCAGGAGGGATGTGGGCATTAGAGAGGTGACGATCCCAGGCAGCGGAGGTGCTCAGGTCAAGACCTCCCTGTACATGGACGACGTGGCCATCTTTTGCTCGGATCCGCAGTCAGTCTGCACCCAGGTTGCTCACAATCTGCGACCAGTTTGAACTGGCCTCGGGAGCGAAGGTCAATTGCGGCAAAAGCGAGGCCATGCTCTTTGGCAACTGGGCCGACCGATCCTTTATTCCCTGCACCGTCAAGCCAGATTTCCTGAAGGTGTTGGGAATATGGTTCGGAGCGGACGGGGCGTGCGCCAAAAACTGGGAAGAGCGTATCGCCAAGGTCAAACAAAAACTGGGATGGTGGGAGCTGTGCTCCCTCTCCGTGGCAGGAAAGAACCTGGTCATCAGGAGTGAGGTGCTCTCGGTGTGTGTCCCTGGGAACAGCCCGTAGAGAGCAGAGTCCTGTGTTACGGAGCTGCTCGGGATGAACCGCGACAGCAACCACTGCATCTCCTTCCAGACCTTTACTTTACGAAGGGGCAATCCTGAAGGAGATGGGTGACAGTCTCAGCCACACCACAGTCGGCTCGGGGGCACCCCCGTGCCGTGCTGCTGAGACGTCGGCTGTTCATGAACGCTCCGACGGGTAGGGCCCTCCTCACCGCCAACCAAGCTACATCTTGGTGCTTGTGTGAAAGCTCTGGTGATGAGACGTTCTGCCAAACGAGTTCGACAGTCCGCTCAGGGAACCACCCGACAGGGTCCACTCTCTCCTTCCTTCGTAGGGCGTCCAGGACCTTACGTGCTGACCACTGTTTGATGGCCTTGTGGTCAAAGGGGTTTTTTGTGAAAAACCTTTCCACGAAGGACAGGTGGACAGGCATGGTCCAACTGGTGGGGGCGTTTCGAGGCAGCATGGCCAGACCCATCCTTCTCAACACCGGGGACAGGTAGAACCTCAGCACGTAGTGACACTTGGTGTTTGCGTACCGGGGGTCTGTGCACAGCTTGATGCAGCCGCACACAAAGGTGGCCATCAGGATGAGGGCCACGTTCGGAACATCCTTTCCTCCACTGTCCAGAGATTTGTACATCGTGTCTCTGCGGACACGGTCCATTTTGGACCTCCAGACAAAGTGGAAGACGGCCCGGGTGACTGCCGCAGCACAGGAGCGAGAGATGGGTCAGACCTGTGCCACGTGCAGCAACCCCGAGAGCACCTCACTCCTGATGACCAGGTTCTTTCCTGCCACGGAGAGGGAGCACAGCTCCCACCATCCCAGTTTTTGTTTGACCTTGGCGATACGCTCTTCCCACCTGCTGCTGGAGGGCCATCGACTCGGTGAAAGACGCTCTTTGGTCTTGCCGACACTTGCTGGTCTTCCAGAGCGAGGAGATGTCCACGTCTGCGTGTTGCAGACTGGCGCAATCCAAGATCCAGGATTACGTGGTGAGGGACCCACTAAAAATCGGTGCAGTCGCCACAAAGGCACGGTGGGGAAGGGCCAGAGTTTAAAGCACTTCTGCCCCGGAAAACCCAGGGGCAGGAATCAGTACAAACCCCCCTCGGGCTGCAAAGGTAAACCCTTTGTATACATACAGCACCATGATCTGCAAACACCTATGCAGTGCCATGTATAATGCAAGTTCTGTAGCGTAATGCACGTTGGAAACAAATGGAACTGTACTCTCACTGTGTACCGTAAGGTGACACGTGCAATGTAACTTGATCAGCGTACCACAATGTATCCTGAATTTGATGAATTGTACCTTCAAATATAAAGTAAAGAAATGTATTGAACGGAACTGTGCTCAGCATCCAAATGTAGTGCATGGAATTGCTGACTATATCCAGATATACTGAACGGCTTTCCAATGTATTGTGCAAATCTTTATATGAAGAAAGTATATTTTGAAATGAAAAAAAAACTGAGGTCAGATGATAGATGGGTTTCATTGCTGTTTGAATACAATACACATCCCTATCTCTGTAACCTCCTCCAGCCCCTACACCCTCCCTATCTCTGTATCCTACTCCAGCCCCGACACCTCTCCCTATCTCTGTATCCTCCTCTAGACCCTACACCCCTCCCTATTTCTGTATCCTCCTCTAGCCCCTACACTCCTCCCTATCTCTGTAACCTCCTCCAGACCCTACACCCCTCACTATCTCTGTAACCTCCCCCAGCCCATACACCCCTCTCTATCTCTGTAACCTCCTCCATCCCAAACACCCCTCCCTATCTTGTCATCCAGCCCCTACACCTCTCCCGATCTCTGCAACCGCCTCCAGCCCCTACACCTCTCCCTATCTCTGTAACCCCATCCAGCCCCTACACCCCTCCCAATCTCTGTAACCCCATCCAGCCCCTACACTCCTCTCTAACTCTGTAACCACCTCCAGCCCCTACACCCCTTCCTATCTGTAACCTCCTCCAGCCCCGACACCCCTCCCTATCTCTGTAACCTCCTCCGGCCCCTACAACCCTCCCTATCTCTGTAACCTCCTCCAGCCACTACACTCCTCCCTATCTCTGTAACCTCCTCCGGCCCCGACACCCCTCCCTACCTCTGTAACCACCTCCAGCCCCGACACCCCTCCCTATCTCAGTAGCCTCCTCCAGCCCTTACACCCATCCTATCTCTGTAACCTCCTCCAGCCCGTACACCTCTCCCTATCTCTGGAACCCCCTCCAGCCCCTACACCCCTCCCAATCTCTGTAACCTCCTCCAGCCCCTGCACCCCTCCCTGTCTCTGTAACATCCTCCAGACCCTACACCCTTTCCTATCTCTGTAACCTCCTCCAGCCTCAACACCCCTCCCTATCTCTGTATCCTCCTCCAGCCCCTACACCCCTCCCTATCTCTATAACCCCCTCCAGCCCCTACACCCCTCCCTATCTCTGTAACCTCCTCCAGCCCTACACCCCTCCCTATCTCTGTAACCTCCTCCAGCCCCTACACCCCTCCCTATCACTGTAACCTCCTCCAGCCCCTACATCCCTCCCTATTCCTGTAACCTCCTCCAGCCCCTAAACTCCTCCCTATCCCTGTAATCTCCTCCAGCCCCTACATCCCTCCCTATCTCTACAAACTACTCCAGCTCCAACACCCCTCCCTATCACTGCAATCGCCTCCAGCCCTTACACTCCTACCTATCTCTGTAACTTCCTCCAGCCCCTACACACCTCCCTATCTCTGTAACCTCCTCCAGCCCCTACACCCCTCCCTATCTCTGTAACCTTCTCCAGCCCCTACACCCCTCCCTATCTCTGTATCCTCCTCCAGCCCCTACACCCCTCCCTATCTCTGTATCCTCCTCCATTCCCTACACCCCTCCCTATTTCTGTATCCTCCTCCAGCTCCTACACCCCTCCCTATCTCTGTATCCTCCTCCAGCCGCTACACCCCTCCCTATCTCTGTAACCTCCTCCAGCCCCTACACCCGTCCCTATCTCTGTAATCTCCTCCAGCCCCTACACCCCTCCCTATCTCTGTAACCCACTCCAGCCCCTACACCCCTCCCTATCTCTGTGACCCCCTCCAGCTCCTACATCCCTCACTATCTCTGTAACCTCCTCCAGCCCCTACACCCCTCCCTATCTCTGTGACCCCCTCCAGCCCCTACACCCCTCCCTATTTCTGTAAACTCCTCCAGCCCCTACACCCCTCCCTATCTCTGTATCCTCCTCCAGCCCCTACACCACTCCCTATCTCTGTATACTCCTCCAGCCCCTACACACCTCCCTATCTCTGTATCCTCCTCCAGCCCCTACACCCCTCCCTATCTCTGTAACCTCCTCCAGCCCCGACACCCCTCCTTATCTCTGTAACGCCCTCCAGCCCCGACACCCCTCCCTATCTCTGTAATCTCCTCCAGCCCCTACACACCTCCCTATCTCTGTGACACCCTCCAGCCCCTGCACCCCTCCCTATCTCTGTAACCTCCTCCAGCCCTGACACCCCTCCTTATCTCTGTAACCCCCTCCAGCCCCGACACCCCTCCCTATCTCTGTAATCTCCTCCAGCCCCTAGACCCCTCCCTATCTCGATAACCTCCTCCGGCCCCTACACCCTCGCTATCTCTGTAACCTCCTTCAGCCCCTACACCCCTCCCTATCTCTGTAACCTCCTCCAGCCCCTACACCCCTCCCTATCTCTGTAACCTCCTCCAGCCCTACAACCCTCCCTATCTCTGTAACTTCCTCCAGCCCAAACACCCCTCCCTATCTTGTCATCCAGCCCCTACACCTCTCCCTATCTCTGTATACTCCTCCAGCCCCTACACCCCTCCCTATCTCTGTAACCTCCTCCAGCCCCTACACCTCTCCCTATCTCTGTATCCTCCTCCAGCCCCTACACCCCTCCCTATCTCTGTATCCTCCTCCAGCCCCTACACCACTCCCTATCTCTGTATACTCCTCCAGCCCCTACACACCTCCCTATCTCTGTATCCTCCTCCAGCCCCTACACCCCTCCCTATCTCTGTATCCTCCTCCAGCCCCTACACCCCTCCCTATCTCTGTAACCACCTCCAGCCCCGACACCACTCCCTATCTCTGTAACCTCCTCCAGCCCCTACACCCATCCTATCTCTGTAACCTACTCCAGCCCACACACCTCTCCCTATCTCTGTAACCCCTCCAGCCCCTACACCCCTCCCAATCTCTGTAACCTCCTCCAGCCCCTACACCCCTCCCTATCTCTGTAACATCCTCCAGACCCCACACCCTTCCCTATCTCTGTAACCTCCTCCAGCCTCAACACCCCTCCCTATCTCTGCAAGCCCCTCCAGCCCCTACACCCCTCCCTATCTCTGTAACCTCCTCCAGCCCTACACCCCTCTCTATCTCTGTAACCTCCTCCAGCCCCTACACCCCTCCCTATCACTGTAACTTCCTCCAGCCCCAACTCCCCTCCCTATCTCTGTAACGCCTTCCAGCCCCTACACTCCTCTCTAACTCTGTAACCCCCTCCAGCCGCTACACCCCTCCCTATCTCTGTAACCTCCTCCAGCCCGACACCCCTCCCTATCTCTGTAACCTCCTCCAGCCCGACACCCCTCCCTATCTCTGTAACTTCCTCCAGCCCCTACACCTCTCCCTATCTCTGTATACACCTCCAGCCCCTACACCCCTCCCTATCTCTGTAACCTCCTCCAGCCCCTACACCTCTCCCTATCTCTGTATCCTCCTCCAGCCCCTACACCCCTCCCTATCTCTGTATCCTCCTCCAGCCCCTACACCACTCCCTATCTCTGTAAACTCCTCCAGCCCCTACACAACTCCCTATCTCTGTAACCACCTCCAGCCCCTACACCCCTCCCTATCTCTGTAACCCCCTCCAGCCCCTACACCCCCCTATCTCTGTAACACCCTCCAGCCCCTACATCCCTCCCTATCTCTGTAACCTCCTCCAGCCCCTACACCCCTCCCTATCTCTGTAACCCCTTCCAGCCCCTGCACCCTCCCTATCTCTGTAACCTGCTTCAGCCCCTACACCCCTCCCTATCTCTGTAACCTCCTCCAGCCCCTACACCCTCCCTATCTCTGTAACCTCCTCCAGCCCCTACATCTCTCCCTATCTCTGTAACCCCCTCCAGCCCCTACACCCCTCCCAATCTCTGTAACCCCATCCAGCCCCAACACCCCTTCCTATCTGTAACCTCCTCCAGCCCCTACACCCCTCCTTATCTCTGTAAACTCCTCCGGCCCCTTCACCCCTCCCTATCTCTGTAACCTCCTCCAGCCCCGACACTCCTCCCTATCTCTGTAACCTCCTCCAGCCCCTACACCCCTCCCTATCTCTGTAACCACCTCCAGCCCCGACACCCCTCCCTATCTCAGTAACCTCCTCCAGCCCCTAGACCCATCCTATCTCTGTAACCTCCTCCAGCCCGTACACCTCTCCCTATTTCTGTAACCCCCTCCAGCCCCTACACCCCTCTCTATCTCTACAAACTACTCCAGCTCCAACACTCCTCTCTATCTCTGTAACCAGCTCCAGCCCCTATACCCCTCCCTATCTCTGTAACCCCCTCCAGCCCCTACACCCCTACCTATTTCTATAACATCCTCCAGCCCCTGCACCCCTCCCTATCTCTGGATCCTCCTCCAGCCCCTACACCCCTCCCTATCTCTGTATCCTCCTCCAGCCCGTACACCCCTCCCTATCTCTGAAACCCCCTCCAGCCCCTACACCCCTCCCTATGTCTGTAACCCCCTCCAGCTCCTACATCCCTCACTATCTCTGTAACCTCCTCCAGCCACTACACCCCTCCCTATCTCTGTAACCTCCTCCAGCCCCTACACCCCTCCCTATCTCTGTATCCTCCTCCAGCCCCTACACCCCTCCCGATCTATGTATCCTCCTCCAGCCCCTACACCCCTCCCTATCTCTGTAACCCCTTCCAGCCCCTACACCCCTCCCTATCTCTGTAACCTCCTTCAACCCCTACACCCCTCCCTATCTCTGTAACCTCCTCCGGCCCCTACACCCCTCCCTATCTCTGTAACCACCTCCAGCCCCGACACCCCTCCCTATCTCAGTAACCTCCTCCAGCCCCTACACACCTCCCTATCTCTGTCACCTCCTCCAACCCGTACACCTCTCCCTATTTCTGTAACCCCCTCCAGCCCCTACACTCCTCTCTAATACTGTAACCCCCTCCAGCCCCTACACCCCTACCTATCTGTAATCCCCTCCAGCCCCTACACCCCTCCCTATCTCTACAACCTACTCCAGCTCCAACACTCCACTCTATCTCTGTAACCAGCTCCAGCCCCGACACCCCTCCCTATCTCTGTAACCCCCTCCAGCCCCTACACCCCTACTTATTTCTATAACCTCCTCCAGCTCCTACACCCCTCCCTATCTCTGTATCCTCCTCCAGCCCGTACACCCCTCCCTATCTCTGAAACCCACTCCAGCCCCTACACCCCTCCCTTTGTCTGTAACCCCCTCCAGCTCCTACATCCCTCACTATCTCTGTAACCTCCTCCAGCCCCTACACCCCTCCCCATCTCTGTAACCTCCTCCAGTCCCTACACCCCTCCCTATCTCTGTATCCTCCTCCAGCCCCTACAACCCTCCCGATCTATGTATCCTCCTCCAGCCCCTACACCCCTCCCTATCTCTGTAACCCCCTCCAGCCCCTACACCCCTTCCTATCTGTAACCTCCTCCAGCCCCTACACCCCTCCCAATCTCTGTAAACTCCTCCGGCCCCGATACCCCTCCCTATCTCTGTAACCTCCTCCAGCCCCGACACTCCTCCCTATCTCTGTAACCTCCTCCGGCCCCTACACCCCTCCCTATCTCTGTAACCACCTCCAGCCCCGACACCCCTCCCTATCTCAGTAATCTCCGCCAGCCCCTACACCCATCCTATCGCTGTAACCTCCTCCAGCCCCTACACTCCTCTCTAACACTGTAACCCCCTCCAGCCCCTACACCCCTACCTATCTGTAACCCCCTCCAGCCCCTACACCCCTCCCTATCTCTACAAACTACTCCAGCTCCAACACCCCTCCCTATCTCTGTAATCCCCTCCAGCCCCTACACACCTCCCTATCTCTGTAACCTCCTCGAGCCCCTACACATCTTCCTATTTCTGTATCCTCCTCCAGCCCCTACACCCCTCCCTATCTCTGTATCCTCCTCCTGCCCCTACACCCCTCCCTATCTCTGTATCCTCCTCCAGCCCCTACACCCCTCCCTATCTCTGTAACCTCCTCCAGCCCCTACACCCCTCCCTATCTCTGTAACCCCCTCCAGCCCCTACACCCCTCCCTATCTCTGTAACCCCCTCCAGCTCATACATCCCTCACTAGCTCTGTAACCTCCTCCAGCCCCTCCACCCCTCCCTATCTCTGTGACCCCCTCCAGCCCCTACACCCCTCCCTATCTCTGTAACCTCCTCGAGACCCTACACCCCTCCCTATTTCTGTATCCTCCTCCAGCCCCTACACCCGTCCCTATTCCTGTAACCTCCTCCAGCCCCTAAACGCCTCCCTATCTCGGTAACCTCCTCCAGCCCCTACATCCCTCCCTATCTCTGTAACCTCCTCCAGCCCCGACACTCCTCCCTATCTCTGTAACCTCCTCCGGCCCCTACACCCCTCCCTATCTCTGTAACCACCTCCAGCCCCGACACCCCTCCCTATCTCAGTAATCTCCGCCAGCCCCTACACCCATCCTATCTCTGTAACCTCCTCCAGCCCGTACACCTCTCCCTATCTCTGTAACCTCCCCCAGCCCGTACACCCCTCCCTATCTCTGCAACCCCCTCCAGCCCCTACACCCCTCCCTATCTCCGAAACCGCCTCCAGCACCGACACCCCTCCCTATCTCTGTAACCTCCTCCAGCCCTACACCCTTCCCTATCACTGTAACCTCCTCCAGCCCCTACACCCCTCCCTATCTCTGTAACCTCCTCCAGCCCCTAAACGCCTCCCTATCTCGGTAACCTCCTCCAGCCCCTACATCCCTCCCTATCTCGGTAACCTCCTCCAGCCCTACACCCTTCCCTATCTCTGTAAACTCCTCCAGCCCCTACACCCCTCCCTATCTCTGTAAGCCCCTCCAGCACCTACACCTCTCCCTATCTCTGTAACACCCTCCAGCCCCTACACTCCTCTCTAACACTGTAACCCCCTCCAGCCCCTACACCCTCCCTATCTGTAACACCCTCCAGCCCCTACACCCCTCCCTATCTCTACAAACTACTCCAGCTCCAACACCACTCCCTACCTCTGTAATCCACTCCAGCCCCTACACTCCTCCCTATGTCTGTAACTCCTCCAGCCCCGACACCCCTCCCTATCTCTGTAACCTCCTCCAGCCCCTACACCCCTCCCTATCTCTGTATCCTCCTCCAGCCCCTACACCCCTCCCTATCTCTGTAACCTCCTCCATCCCCTACACCCCTCCCTATTTCTGTATCCTCCTCCAGCCCCTACACCCCTCCCTATCTCTGTATCCTCCTCCAGCCCCTACACCCCTCCCTATCTCTGTTTCCTCCTCCAGCCGCTACACCCCTCCCTATCTCTGTAACCTCCTCCAGCCCCTACACCCGTCCCTATCTCTGTAATCTCCTCCAGCCCCTACATCCCTCCCTATCTCTGTAACCCACTCCAGCCCCTACACCCCTCCCTATCTCTGTGACCCCCTCCAGCTCCTACATCCCTCACTATCTCTGTAACCTCCTCCAGCCCCTACACCCCTCCCTATCTCTGTGACCCCCTCCAGCCCCTACACCCCTCCCTATTTCTGTAAACTCCTCCAGCCCCTACACCCCTCCCTATCTCTGTATCCTCCTCCAGCCCCTACACCACTCCCTATCTCTGTATCCTCCTCCAGCCGCTATAACCCCCGCTATCTCTGTGACACCCTCCAGCCCCTGCACCCCTCCCTATCTCTGTAACCTCCTCCAGCCCCGACACCCCTCCTTATCTCTGTAACCCCCTCCAGCCCTGACACCCCTCCCTATCTCTGTAATCTCCTCCAGCCCCTAGACCCCTCCCTATCTCTGTAACCTCCTCCGGCCCCTACACCCTCGCTATCTCTGTTAGCTCCTTCAGCCCCTACACCCCTCCCTATCTCTGTAATCTCCTCCAGCCCCTACACTCCTCTCTAACACTGTAACCCCCTCCAGCCCCTACACCCCTCCCTATCTCTACAAACTACTCCAGCTCCAACACCCCTCCCTATCTCTGTAATCCCCTCCAGCCCCTACACACCTCCCTATCTCTGTAACCTCCTCGAGCCCCTACACACCTTCCTATTTCTGTATCCTCCTCCAGCCCCTACACCCCTCCCTATCTCTGTATCCTCCTCCTGCCCCTACACCCCTCCCTATCTCTGTATCCTCCTCCAGCCCCTACACCCCTCCCTATCTCTGTAACCTCCTCCAGCCCCTACACCCCTCCCTATCTCTGTAACCCCCTCCAGCCCCTACATCCCTCCCTATCTCTGTAACCCCCTCCAGCTCATACATCCCTCACTAGCTCTGTAACCTCCTCCAGCCCCTCCACCCCTCCCTATCTCTGTGACCCCCTCCAGCCCCTACACCCCTCCCTATTTCTGTATCCTCCTCCAGCCCCTACACCCGTCCCTATTCCTGTAACCTCCTCCAGCCCCTAAACGACTCCCTATCTCGGTAACCTCCTCCAGCCCCTACATCCCTCCCTATCTCTGTAACCTCCTCCAGCCCCGACACTCCTCCCTATCTCTGTAACCTCCTCCGGCCCCTACACCCCTCCCTATCTCTGTAACCACCTCCAGCCCCGACACCCCTCCCTATCTCAGTAATCTCCGCCAGCCCCTACACCCATCCTATCTCTGTAACCTCCTCCAGCCCGTACACCTCTCCCTATCTCTGTAACCTCCCCCAGCCCGTACACCCCTCCCTATCTCTGCAACCCCCCCAGCCCCTACACCCCTCCCTATCTCCGAAACCGCCTCCAGCACCGACACCCCTCCCTATCTCTGTAACCTCCTCCAGCCCTACACCCTTCCCTATCACTGTAACCTCCTCCAGCCCCTACACCCCTCCCTATCTCTGTAACCTCCTCCAGCCCCTAAACGCCTCCCTATCTCGGTAACCTCCTCCAGCCCCTACATCCCTCCCTATCTCGGTAACCTCCTCCAGCCCTACACTCTTCCCTATCTCTGTAAACTCCTCCAGCCCCTACACCCCTCCCTATCTCTGTAAGCCCCTCCAGCACCTACACCTCTCCCTATCTCTGTAACACCCTCCAGCCCCTACACTCCTCTCGAACACTGTAACCCCCTCCAGCCCCTACACCCTCCCTATCTGTAACACCCTCCAGCCCCTACACCCCTCCCTATCTCTACAAACTACTCCAGCTCCAACACCACTCCCTACCTCTGTAATCCACTCCAGCCCCTACACTCCTCCCTATCTCTGTAACTCCTCCAGCCCCGACACCCCTCCCTATCTCTGTAACCGCCTCCAGCCCCTACACCCCTCCCTATCTCTGTAATCTCCTCCAGCCCCTACACCCCTCCCTATCTCTGTAATCTCCTCCAGCCCCTACACCCCTCCCTATCTCTGTAACCTCCTCCAGCCCTACACCCTTCCCTATCACTGTAACCTCCTCCAGCCCCTACACCCCTCCCTATCTCTGTATCCTCCTCCAGCCCCTACACCCCTCCCTATCTCTGTTTCCTCCTCCAGCCGCTACACCCCTCCCTATCTCTGTAACCTCCTGCAGACCCTACACCCGTCCCTATCTCTGTAATCTCCTCCAGCCCCTACATCCCTCCCTATCTCTGTAACCCACTCCAGCCCCTACACCCCTCCCTATCTCTGTGACCCCCTCCAGCTCCTACATCCCTCACTATCTCTGTAACCTCCTCCAGCCCCTACACCCCTCCCTATCTCTGTGACCCCCTCCAGCCCCTACACCCCTCCCTATTTCTGTAAACTCCTCCAGCCCCTACACCCCTCCCTATCTCTGTATCCTCCTCCAGCCCCTACACCACTCCCTATCTCTGTATCCTCCTCCAGCCGCTATAACCCCCCCTATCTCTGTGACACCCTCCAGCCCCTGCACCCCTCCCTATCTCTGTAACCCCCTCCAGCCCCGACACCCCTCCTTATCTCTGTAACCCCATCCAGCCCCGACACCCCTCCCTATCTCTGTAATCTCCTCCAGCCCCTAGACCCCTCCCTATCTCTGTAACCTCCTCCGGCCCCTAAACCCTCGCTATCTCTGTAACCTCCTTCAGCCCCTACACCACTCCCTATCTCTGTAACCTCCTCCAGCCCCTACACCTCTCCCTGTCTCTGTAACACCCTCCAGCCCCTACACTCCTCTCTAACACTGTAACCTCCTCCAGCCCCTACACCTCTCCCTGTCTCTGTAACCCCCTCCAGCCCCTACACCCCTCCCTATCTCTACAAACTACTCCAGCTCCAACACCCCTCCCTATCTCTGTAATCCGCTCCAGCCCCTACACACCTCCCTATCTCTGTAACCTCCTCGAGCCCCTACACACCTTCCTATTTCTGTATCCTCCTCCAGCCCCTACACCCCTCCCTATCTCTGTATCCTCCTCCTGCCCCTACACCCCTCCCTATCTCTGTATCCTCCTCCAGCACCTACACCCCTCCCTATCTCTGTAACCTCCTCCAGCCCCTACACCCCTCCCTATCTCTGTAACCCCCTCCAGCCCCTACACCCCTCCCTATCTCTGTAACCCCCTCCAGCTCATACATCCCTCACTAGCTCTGTAACCTCCTCCAGCCCCTCCACCCCTCCCTATCTCTGTGACCCCCTCCAGCCCCTACACCCCTCCCTATCTCTGTAACCTCCTCGAGCCACTACACCCCTCCCTATTTCTGTATCCTCCTCCAGCCCCTACACCCCTCCCTATCTCTGTATCCTCCTCCAGCCCCTACACCCCTCCCTATCTCTGTAACCTCCTCCAGCCCCTACACCCCTCCCTATCTCTGTAACCCCCTCCAGCCCCTACACCCCTCCCTATCTCTGTAACCTCCTCCGGCCCCTACAACCCTCCCTATCTCTGTAACCTCCTCCAGCCCCTACACACCTCCCTATCTCTGTAAACTCCTCCAGCCCCTGCACCCCTCCCTATCTCTGTAACCTCCTCCAGCCCCGACACCCCTCCTGATCTCTGTAACCCCCTCCAGCCCCGACACCCATCCCTATCTCTGTAATCTCCTCCAGCCCCTACACCCCTCCCTAACTCTGTAACCTCCTCCGGCCCCTACACCCTCGCTATCTCTGTAACCTCCTTCAGCCCCTACACCCCTCCCTATCTCTACAAACTACTCCAGCTCCAACACCCCTCCCTATCTCTGTAATCCCCTCCAGCCCCTACACACCTCCCTATCTCTGTAACCTCCTCCAGCCCCTACACCCCTCCCTATTTCTGTATCCTCCTCCAGCCCCTACACCCTCCCTATCTCTGTATCCTCCTCCAGCCCCTACACCCCTCCCTATCTCTGTATCCTCCTCCAGCCCCTACACGCCTCCCTATCTCTGTAACCTCCTCCAGCCCCTACACCCGTCCCTATCTCTGTAACCTCCTCCAGCCCCTACACCCCTCCCTATCTCTGTAACCCCCTCCAGCCCCTACACCCCTCCCTATCTCTGTAACCCCCTCCAGCTCATACATCCCTCACTAGCTCTGTAACCTCCTCCAGCCCCTCCACCCCTCCCTATCTCTGTAACCTCCTCCAGCCCCTATGCCCCTCCCTATCTCTGTAACCTCCTCCGGCCCCGACACCCCTCCCTATCTCTGTAACCACCTCCAGCCCCGACACCCCTCCCTATCTCTGCAACCCCCTCCAGCCCCTACACCCCTCCCTATCTCTGTAACCTCCTCCAGCCCCTACACCCCTCCCTATCTCTGTAACCCCCTCCAGCCCCTACACCCCTCCCTATCTCTGTAACCTCCTCCGGCCCCTACAACCCTCCCTATCTCTGTAACCTCCTCCGGCCCCGACACCCCTCCCTATCTCTGTAACCACCTCCAGCCCCGACACCCCTCCCTATCTCTGCAACTCCCTCCAGCCCCTACCCCCCTCCCTATTCCTGTAACCTCCTCCAGCCCCTAAAGCCCTCCCTATCTCTGTAACCACCTCCAGCCCCTACATCCCACGCTATCTGTGTAACCACTTCCAGCCCCTACACCTTTCCCTATCTTTGTAAACTCCTCCAGCCCCTACACTCCTCTCTACCTCTGCAAGCTCTTCCAGCCCCAACTCCCCTCCCTATCTCTGTAACGCCCTCCAGCCCCTACACTCCTCTCTAACACTGTAACCCCCTCCAGCCCCGACACCCCTCCCTATCTCTACAACCTACTCCAGCTCCAACACCCCTCCCTATCTCTGGAACCACCTCCAGCCCCCACACCCCTCCCTATCTCTGTAACCCCCTCCAGCCCCTACACCCCTCCCTATCTCTGTAACCCCCTCCAGCCCCTACACCTCTCCCTATCTCTGTAATCTCCTCCAGCCTCTACACCCCTCCCTATCTCTGTAACCTCCTCCAGCCCCTACACCCCTCCCTATCTCTGTAACCACCTCCAGCCCCTACACCCCTCCCTATCTCTGTAACCTCCTCCAGCCCCTACACACCTCCCTATCTCTGTAAACTCCTCCAGCCCCTGCACCCCTCCCTATCTCTGTAACCTCCTCCAGCCCCGACACCCCTCCTGATCTCTGTAACCCCCTCCAGCCCCGACACCCATCCCTATCTCTGTAACCTCCTCCAGCCCCTACACCCCTCCCTATTTCTGTATCCTCCTCCAGCCCCTACACCCTCCCTATCTCTGTATCCTCCTCCAGCCCCTACACCCCTCCCTATCTCTGTATCCTCCTCCAGCCCCTACACGCCTCCCTATCTCTGTAACCTCCTCCAGCCCCTACACCCGTCCCTATCTCTGTAACCTCCTCCAGCCCCTACACCCCTCCCTATCTCTGTAACCCCCTCCAGCCCCTACACCCCTCCCTATCTCTGTAACCCCCTCCAGCTCATACATCCCTCACTAGCTCTGTAACCTCCTCCAGCCCCTCCACCCCTCCCTATCTCTGTAACCTCCTCCAGCCCCTATGCCCCTCCCTATCTCTGTAACCTCCTCCGGCCCCGACACCCCTCCCTATCTCTGTAACCACCTCCAGCCCCGACACCCCTCCCTATCTCTGCAACCCCCTCCAGCCCCTACACCCCTCCCTATCTCTGTAACCCCCTCCAGCACCTACACCCCTCCCTATCTCTGCAACCTCCTCCAGTCCTACACCCCTCCCTATCTCTGTAACCTCCTCCAGCCCCTACACCCCTCCCTATTCCTGTAACCTCCTCCAGCCCCTACACCCCGCCCTATCTCTGTATCCTCCTCCAGCCCCAACTCCCCTCCCTATCTCTGTAACGCCCTCCAGCTCCTACACTCCTCTCTAACTCTGTAACCACCTCCAGCCGCTACATCCCTCCCTATCTCTGTAACCCCCTCCAGCCCCGACACCTCTCCCTATCTCTGTAACCCCCTCCAGCCCCTACACTCCTCTCTAACACTGTAAACCCCTCCAGCCCCTACACCCCTACCTATCTGTAACCCCTTCCAGCCCCTACACCCCTCTCTATCTCTACAACCTACTCCAGCTCCAACACCCCTCCCTATCTCTGTAACCACCTCCAGCCCCTACACCCCTCCCTATCTCTGTAACCCCCTCCAGCCCCTACACCACTACCTTTTTCTATCACCACCTCCAGCCCCTACACCCCTCCCTATCTCTGTATCCTCCTCCAGCCCCTACACCCCTCCCGATCTCTGTATCCCCCTCCAGCCCCTACACCCCTCCCTATCTCTGTAACCCCCTCCAGCCCCTACACCCTTCCCTATCTCTGTAACCCCCTCCAGCCCCTACACCCCTCCTTATCTCTGTAACCTCCTCCAGCCCCTACACCCCTCCCTATCTCTGTAACCCCTCCATTCCCTACACCCCTCCCTATCTCTGTAACCCCCTCCAGCCCCTACACCCCTCCCTATCTCTGTAACCTCCTCCAGCCCCTACACCCCTCCCTATCTCTGTATCCTCCTCCAGCCCCTACACCCCTCCCGATCTCTGTATCCCCCTCCAGCCCCTACACCCCTCCCTATCTCTGTAACCTCCTCCAGCCCCTACACCCTTCCCTATCTCTGTAACCCCCTCCAGCCCCTACACCCCTCCTTATCTCTGTAACCTCCTCCAGCCCCTACACCCCTCCCTATCTCTGTAACCCCTCCAGTCCCTACACACCTCCCTATCTCTGTAACCTCCTCCAGACCCCTACACCCCTCCCTATCTCTGTAACCCCCTCCAGCCACTGCACCCTTCCTATCTCTGTAACCCCCTCCATCCCCTACACCCCTCCCTATCTCTGTATCCCCCTCCAGCCCCTAAACCCCTCCCCATCTCTGTAACCCCCTCCAGCCCCTACACACCTCCCTATCTCTGTATCCCCCTCCAGCCCCTAAACCCCTCCCTATCTCTGTAACCCCCTCCAGTCCCTACACCCCTCCCTATCCGCTCTCTCAGCTGGATATAGAAGTTCTGGTTGCCAGGAAGGGCACTGAAAAAATGTGAGTCTTATTTTCTTATCCTTCTGTCTGAGAAACTCCCAGACCCCTCCGACCCTGCAGCAGTGAACAAAGCAACAATGACCGAGGTCGTGCTTACCCGGGAGGGTTGAATGGTCAGCAGTGAGTGTGGTCGAGACCCCAGGTGTACTGACAGCTGTCACTAAAGTTGTGTCACTGAGCACCGTCATTGGTGTGGTCATTGTACCTGAGGGTAGAGAGAAGCAGTTAGGTGAGGTCAATTTAATCCTCCTTGTTTTCAAATCCTCCATGGCCCTCGAACCCCGCTCCCTCCCTATCTCTGTAACCCCCTCCAGCCCCTACACCCCTCCCTATCTCTGTAACCTCCTACAGCCCCTACACCACTCCCTATCTGTGTAACCCCCTCCAGCCCCTACACCCCTCCCTATCTCTGTAACCCCCTCCAGCCCCTATACCCCTCCCTATCTCTGTAACCCCCTCCAGCCCCTATACCCCTCCCTATCTCTGTAACCCCCTCCAGCCCCTACACCCCTCCCTATCTCTGTAATCTCCTCCAGCCCCTATACCCCTCCCTATCTCTGTAACCCCCTCCAGCCCCTACACCCTTCCCTATCTCTGTAACCTCCTCCAGCCCCTACACCCCTCCCTATCTCTGTAACCCCCTCCAGCCCCTAAACCCCACCCCATCTCTGTAACCTCCTCCAGACCCCTACACCCCTCCCTATCTCTATATCCTCCTCCAGCCCCTACACCCCTCCCGATCTCTGTATCCCCCTCCAGCCCCTACACCCCTCCCTATCTCTGTAACCTCCTCCAGCCCCTACACCCCTCCCTATCTCTGTAACCTCCTCCAGCCCCTACATCCCTCCCTATCTCTGTAACCTCCTCCAGCCCCTACACCCCTCCCTATCTCTGTAACCCCTCCAGCCCCTACAACCCTCCCTATCCGCTCTCTCAGCTGGATGTAGAAGTTCTGGTCGCCAGGAAGGGCACTGTATAAGTGGGAGTCTTATTTTCTTTTCCTTCTGTCTGAGGGACTCCCAGACCCCTCCGACCCTGCAGCAGTGAACAAAGCAACAATGACCGAGGTCGTGCTTACCCGGGAGGGTTGAATGGTCAGCAGTGAGTGTGGTCGAGACCCCAGGTGTACTGACAGCTGTCACTAAAGTTGTGTCACTGAGCACCGTCATTGGTGTGGTCATTGTACCTGAGGGGAGAGAGAAGCAGTTAGGTGAGGTCAATTTAATCCTCCTTGTTTTCAAATCCTCCATGGCCCTCGAACCCCGCTCCCTCCCTATCTCTGTAACCACCTCCGGCCCCTACACCACTCCCTATCTCTGTAACCTCCTCCAGCCCCTACACCCCTCCCTATCTCTGTAACCTCCTCCAGCCCCTACACCCCTCCCTATCTCTGTAACCACCTCCAGCCCCTACACCACTCCCTATCTCTGTAACCTCCTCCAGCCCCTACACCCCTCCCTATCTCTGTAACCACCTCCAGCCCCTACACCACTCCCTATCTCTGTAACCCCCTCCGGCCCCTACACCACTCCCTATCTCTGTAACCACCTCCAGCCCCTACACCCCTCCCTATCTCTGTAACCTCCTCCAGCCCCGACATCCCTCCCTATCTCTGTATCCTCCTCCAGCCACTACACCCCTCCCTATCTCTGTAACCCACTCCAGCCCCTACACCCCTCCCTATCTCTGTAACCCCCTCCAGCCACTACACCCCTCCCTATCTCTGTCACACCCTCCAGCCCCTACACCTCTCCCTATCTCTGTAACCCCCTCCAGCCCCTACACCCCTCCCTATCTCTGTAACCCCCTCCAGCCACTACACCCCTCCCTATCTCTGTCACCCCCTCCAGCCCCTACACCCCTCCCTATCTCTGTAACCTCCTCCAGCCCCTACATCCCTCCCTATCTCTGTAACCTCCTCCAGCCCCTACACCCTTCCCTATCTCTGTAACCCCCTCCAGCCCCTACACCCCTCCCTATCTCTGTAACCTCCTCCAGCCCCTACACCCCTCCCTATCTCTGTAACCCCTCCAGCCCCTACACCCCTCCCTATCCGCTTTCTCAGCTGGATGTAGAAGTTCTGGTCGCCAGGAAGGGCACTGTATAAATGGGAGTCTTATTTTCTTTTCCTTCTGTCTGAAGGACTCCCAGACCCCTCCGACCCTGCAGCAGTGAACAAAGCAACAATGACCGAGGTCGTGCTTACCCGGGAGGGTTGAATGGTCAGCAGTGAGTGTGGTCGAGACCCCAGGTGTACTGACAGCTGTCACTAAAGTTGTGTCACTGAGCACCGTCATTGGTGTGGTCATTGTACCTGAGGGGAGAGAGAAGCAGTTAGGTGAGGTCAATTTAATCCTCCTTGTTTTCAAATCCTCCATGGTCCTCGACCCCGCTCCCTCCCTATCTCTGTAACCACCTCCAGCCCCTACACCCCTCCCTATCTCTGTAACCACCTCCGGCCCCTACACCCCTCCCTATCTCTGTAACCTCCTCCAGCCACTAGACCCCTCCCTATCTCTGTAACCTCCTCCAGCCACTAGACCCCTCCCTATCTCTGTAACCCCCTCCAGCCCCTACACCCCTCCCTATCTCTGTAACCCCCTCCAGCCACTACACCCCTCCCTATCTCTGTAACCCCCTCCAGCCACTACACCCCTCCCTATCTCTGTAACCCCCTCCAGCCCCTACACCCCTCCCTATCTCTGTAACCCCCTCCAGCCCCTACACCCCTCCCTATCTCTGTAACCCCCTCCAGCCCCTACACCCCTCCCTATCTCTGTAACCTCCTCCAGCCCCTACACCACTCTCTATCTCTGTAACACCCTCCAGCCCCTACACCTCTCCCTATCTCTGTAACCCCCTCCAGCCCCTACACCCCTCCCTATCTCTGTAACCCCCTCCAGCCACTACACCCCTCCCTATCTCTGTAACCCCCTCCAGCCCCTACACCCCTCCCTATCTCTGTAACCTCCTCCAGCCCCTACATCCCTCCCTATCTCTGTAACCTCCTCCAGCCCCTACACCCTTCCCTATCTCTGTAACCCCCTCCAGCCCCTACACCCCTCCCTATCTCTGTAACCTCCTCCAGCCCCTACACCCCTCCCTATCTCTGTATCAGCTCCAGCCCCTACACCCCTCCCTATCTCTGTAACCTCCTCCAGCCACTAGACCCCTCCCTATCTCTGTAAACCCCTCCAGCCACTCTACCCCTCGCTATCTCTGTAACCCCCTCCAGCCCCTACACCACTCCCTATCTCTGTAACCTCCTCCAGCCCCTACACCACTCCCTATCTCTGTAACATCCTCTAGCCCCTACACCTCTCCCTATCTCTGTAACCCCCTCCAGCCCCTACACCCCTCCCTATCTCTGTAACCCCCTCCAGCCACTACACCCCTCCCTATCTCTGTAACCCCCTCCAGCCACTACACCCCTCCCTATCTCTGTAACCCCCTCCAGCCCCTACACCCCTCCCTATCTCTGTAACCCCCTCCAGCCCCTACACCCCTCCCTATCTCTGTAACCCCCTCCAGCCCCTACACCCCTCCCTATCTCTGTAACCTCCTCCAGCCCCTACACCACTCCCTATCTCTGTAACACCCTCCAGCCCCTACACCTCTCCCTATCTCTGTAACCCCCTCCAGCCCCTACACCCCTCCCTATCTCTGTAACCCCCTCCAGCCACTACACCCCTCCCTATCTCTGTAACCCCCTCCAGCCCCTACACCCCTCCCTATCTCTGTAACCTCCTCCAGCCCCTACATCCCTCCCTATCTCTGTAACCTCCTCCAGCCCCTACACCCTTCCCTATCTCTGTAACCCCCTCCAGCCCCTACACCCCTCCCTATCTCTGTAACCTCCTCCAGCCCCTACACCCCTCCCTATCTCTGTATCAGCTCCAGCCCCTACACCCCTCCCTATCTCTGTAACCTCCTCCAGCCACTAGACCCCTCCCTATCTCTGTAAACCCCTCCAGCCACTCTACCCCTCGCTATCTCTGTATCCTCCTCCAGCCCCTACATCCCGCCCTATCTCTGTAACCCACTCCAGCCCCTACACCCCTCCCTATCTCTGTAACCCCCTCCAGCCACTACACCCCTCCCTATCTCTGTAACCCCCTCCAGCCCCTACACCCCTCCCTATCTCTGTATCCTCCTCCAGCCCCTACACCACTCCCTATCTCTGTAACACCCTCCAGCCCCTACACCTCTCCCTATCTCTGTAACCCCCTCCAGCCCCTTCACCCCTCCCTATCTCTGTAACCTCCTCCAGCCCCTACAACCCTCCCTATCTCTGGAACCCGCTCCAGCCCCTACACCCCTCCCTATCTCTGTAACCTACTCCGGCTCCAACACGCCTCCCTATCTCTGAAACCCCCTCCAGCTCATACATCCCTCACTAACTCTGTAACCTCCTCCAACCCCTTCACCCCTCCCTATCTCTGTGACCCCCTCCAGCCCCTACACCCCTCCCTATTTCTGTAAACTCCTCCAGCCCCTACACCCCTCGCTATCCCTGTAACCCCCTCCAGCCCCTACACACCTCCCTATCTCTGTAACCTCCTCCAGACCCCTACACCCCTCCCTATCTCTGTAACCCCCTCCAGCCACTGCACCCTTCCTATCTCTGTAACCCCCTCCATCCCCTACACCCCTCCCTATCTCTGTATCCCCCTCCAGCCCCTAAACCCCTCCCCATCTCTGTAACCCCCTCCAGCCCCTACACACCTCCCTATCTCTGTATCCCCCTCCAGCCCCTAAACCCCTCCCTATCTCTGTAACCCCCTCCAGTCCCTACAACCCTCCCTATCCGCTCTCTCAGCTGGATGTAGAAGTTCTGGTCGCCAGGAAGGGCACTGTATAAGTGGGAGTCTTATTTTCTTTTCCTTCTGTCTGAAGGACTCCCAGACCCCTCCGACCCTGCAGCAGTGAACAAAGCAACAATGACCGAGGTCGTGCTTACCCGGGAGGGTTGAATGGTCAGCAGTGAGTGTGGTCGAGACCCCAGGTGTACTGACAGCTGTCACTAAAGTTGTGTCACTGAGCACCGTCATTGGTGTGGTCATTGTACCTGAGGGTAGAGAGAAGCAGTTAGGTGAGGTCAATTTAATCCTCCTTGTTTTCAAATCCTCCATGGCCCTCGACCCCGCTCCCTCCCTATCTCTGTAACCACCTCCAGCCCCTACACCCCTCCCTATCTCTGTAACCACCTCCAGCCCCTACACCCCTCCCTATCTCTGTAACCTCCTCCACACCCTACACCCCTCCCTATCTCTGTAACCTCCTCCGGCCCCTACACCACTCCCTATCTGTGTAACCCCCTCCAGCCCCTACACCCCTCCCTATCTCTGTAACCCCCTCCAGCCCCTATACCACTCCCTAACTCTGTAACCCCCTCCAGCCCCTATACCCCTCCCTATCTCTGTAACCCCCTCCAGCCCCTTCACCCCTCCCTATCTCAGAAACCTCCTCCAACCCCTTCACCCCTCCCTATCTCTGTAACCCCCTCCAGCCCCTACACCCCTCCCTATCTCTATATCCTCCTCCAGCCCCTACACCCCTCCCTATCTCTGTAACCCCCTCCAACCCTTACACCCCTCCCTGTCTCTGTAACCCCCTCCAGCATCTACACTCCTCCCTATCTCTGTAACCTCCTCCAGCACCGAAACCCCTCCCTATCTCTGCAACCCCATCCAGCCCCTACACCCCTGCCTATCTCAGAAACCTCCTCCAGCCCCTTCACCCCTCCCTATCTCAGAAACCTCCTCCAACCCCTTCACCCCTCCCTATCTCTGTAACCTCCTCCAGCCCCTACAACCCTCCCTATCTCTGGAACCCGCTCCAGCCCCTACACCCCTCCCTATCTCTGTAACCTCCTCCAGCCCCTACAACCCTCCCTATCTCTGCAACCTCCTCCAACCCCTTCACCCCTCCCTATCTCAGTAACCCCCTCCAGAACCTACCCCTTCCCTATATCTGTAGCCTCCTCCAGCCCCTACACCCGTCCCTATCTCTGTAACCTCCTCCAGCCCCTACACCCCTCCCTATCTCTGTAACCCCTCCAGTCCCTACACCCCTCCCTATCTCTGTAACCCCTCCAGTCTCTACACCCCTCCCTATCTCTGTAACCCCCTCCAGCACCTACACTCCTCCCTATCTCTGTAACCTCCTCCAGCACCGAAACCCCTCCCTATCTCTGCAACCCCATCCAGCCCCTCCACCCCTCCCTATCTCTGTAACATCCTTCAGCCACTTCACCCCTCCCTATCTCAGAAACCTCCTCCAACCCCTTCACCCCTCCCTATCTCTGTAACCTCCTCCAGCCCCTACAACCCTCCCTATCTCTGGAACCCGCTCCAGCCCCTACAACCCTCCCTATCTCTGTAACCTCCTCCAGCCCCTACAACCCTCCCTATCTCTGCAACCTCCTCCAACCCCTTCACCCCTCCCTATCTCAGTAACCCCCTCCAGAACCTACCCCTTCCCTATATCTGTAGCCTCCTCCAGCCCCTACACCCGTCCCTATCTCTGTAACCTCCTCCAGCCCCTACACCCCTCCCTATCTCTGTAACCCCCTCCAGCCCCTACACCCTCCCTATCTCTGTAACCCCCTCCAGCCCCTACCCCCTCCCTATCTCTGAAACCCCCTCCAGCTCATACATCCCTCACTAGCTCTGTAACCTCCTCCAGCCCCTACACCCCTCCTTATCTCTGTGACCCCCTCCAGCTCATACATCCCTCGCTATCCCTGTAACCCCCTCCAGCCCCTACACCCCTCCCTATCTCTGTAACCTCCTCCAGACCCCGACACCCCTCCCTATTTCTGCAACCCCCTCCAGCCCCTACACGCCTCCCTATCTCTGTAACAACCTCCAGCCCCTACACACCTCACTATCTCTGTAACCCCCTCCAGCCACTGCACCCTTCCTATATCTGTAACCCCCTCCATCCCCTACACCCCTCCCTATCTCTGTATCCCCCTCCAGCCCCTAAACCCCTCCCCATCTCTGTAACCCCCTCCAGCCCCTACACCCCTCCCTATCTCTGTAACCTCCTCCAGCCCCTACACCCCTCCCTAACTCTGTAACCTCCTCCAGCCCCTACACCCCTCCCTATATCTGTAACCCCCTCCAGCCCCTACACACCTCCCTATCTCTGTAACCTCCTTCAGCCCCTACACCTCTCCCTATCTCTGGAACCACCTCCAGCCCCGACCCCCCTCCCTATCTCTGTAACCCCCTCCAGTCCCTACACCCCTCCCTATCCGCTCTCTCAGCTGGATGTAGAAGTTCTGGTCGCCAGGAAGGGCACTGTATAATTGTGAGTCTTATTTTCTTATCCTTCTGTCTGAAGGACTCCCAGACCACTCCGACCCTGCAGCAGTGAACAAAGCAACAATGACCGAGGTCGTGCTTACCCGGGAGGGTTGACTGGTCAGCAGTGAGTGTGGTCGAGACCCCAGGTGTACTGACAGCTGTCACTAAAGTTGTGTCACTGAGCACCGTCATTGGTGTGGTCATTGTACCTGAGGGGAGAGAGAAGCAGTTAGGTGAGGTCAATTTAATCCTCCTTGTTTTCAAATCCTCCATGGCCCTCGAACCCCGCTCCCTCCCTATCTCTGTAACCCCCTCCGGCCCCTACACACCTCCCTATCTCTGTAACCTCCTCCAGCCCCTACACCCCTCCCTATCTCTGTAACCTCCTCCAGCCCCTACATCCCTCCCTATCTCTGTAACCTCCTCCAGCCCCTACACCCCTCCCTATCTCTGTAACCACCTCCAGCCCCTACACCCCTCCCTATCTCTGTAACCCCCTCGAACCCCGCTCCCACCCTATCTCTGTAACCTCCTCCAGCCCCTACACCCCTCCCTATTTCTGTAACCCCCTCGAACCCCGCTCCCTCCCTATCTCTGTAACCCCCTCCAGCCCCTACACCCCTCCCTATCACTGTAACCTCCTCCAGCCCCGACACCCCTCCCTATCTCTGTAACCCCCTCCAGCCCCTACACCCCTCCCTATCTCTGTAACCCCCTCCAGCCCCTACACCCCTCCCTATCTCTGTAACCTCCTCCAGACCCTACACCCCTCCCTATCTCTGTAGCCTCCTCCAGACCCCTACACCCCTCCCTATCTCTGTAACCTCCTCCAGCCCCTACACCTCTCACTATCTCTGTAACCTCCTCCAGCCCCTGCACCCCTCCCTATCTCTGTAATCTCATCCAGCCCCTACACCCCTCCCTATCTCTGTAACCCCCTCCAGCCCCTACACCCTTCCCTATCTTTGTAACCCCCTCCAGCCCCTACACCCCTCCCTATCTCTGTAACCTCCTCCAGCCCCTACACCCCTCCCTATCTCTGCGACCTTCTCCAGCCCCTACATCCCTCCCTATCTCTGTGACCTTCTCCAGCCCCTACACCCTTCCCTATCTCTGTAACCTCCTCCAGCCCCTTCACCCCTCCCTAGCTCTGTAATCACCTCCAGCCCCGACACACCTCCCTATCTCTGTAACCTCCTCCAGCCCCTACACCCCTCCCTATCTCTGTAACGTCCTCCAGCCCCTACACCCCTCCCTATCTAAGTAACCTCCTCCAACCTCTACACTGCACCCTATCTCTGTAACCTCCTCCAGCACTTACACCCCTCCATATCTCTAACCTCCTCCAGCCCCTAAACCCCTCCCTATCTCTGTAACCTCCTCAAACCCCGACACTCCTCCCTATCTCTGTAACCTCCTCCAGCCCCTACACCCCTCCCTATCTCTGTAACCTCCTCCAGCCCCTACACCCCTCCCTATCTCTGTAACCCCCTCCAGCCCCTACACCCCTCCCTATCTCTGTGACTTTTTCCAGCCCCTACACCCCTCCCTAACTCTGTAACCCCCTCCAGCCCCTACACCCCCTCCCTATCTCTGTAACCCCCTCCAGCCCCTACACCCTTCCCTATCTTTGTAACCCCCTCCAGCCCCTACACCCCTCCCTATCTCTGTAACCTCCTCCAGCCCCTACACCCCTCCCTATCTCTGCGACCTTCTCCAGCCCCTACATCCCTCCCTATCTCTGTGACCTTCTCCAGCCCCTACACCCTTCCCTATCTCTGTAACCTCCTCCAGCCCCTTCACCCCTCCCTAGCTCTGTAATCACCTCCAGCCCCTACACCCCTCCCTATCTGTGTAACCACCTCCAGCCCCGACACACCTCCCTATCTCTGTAACCTCCTCCAGCCCCTACACCCCTCCCTATCTAAGTAACCTCCTCCAACCTCTACACTGCACCCTATCTCTGTAACCTCCTCCAGCACTTACACCCCTCCATATCTCTAACCTCCTCCAGCCCCTAAACCCCTCCCTATCTCTGTAACCTCCTCAAACCCCGACACTCCTCCCTATCTCTGTAACCTCCTCCAGCTCCTACACCCCTCCCTATCTCTGTAACCTCCTCCAGCCCCTACACCCCTCCCTATCTCTGTAACCCCCTCCAGCCCCTACACCCCTCCCTATCTCTGTGACTTTTTCCAGCCCCTACACCCCTCCCTAACTCTGTAACCCCCTCCAGCCCCTACACCCCCTCCCTAACTCTGTAACCTCCTCCAGCCCCTACACCCCTCCCTATCTCTGTAACCTCCTCCAGACCCCTACACCCCTCCCTATCTCTGTAACCCCCTCCAGCCACTGCACCCTTCCTATCTCTGTAACGTCCTCCAGCCCCTACACCCCTCCCTATCTCTGTAACCCCCTCCAGCCCCTACACACCTCCCTATCTCTGTATCCCCCTCCAGCCTCTAAACCCCTCCCTATCTCTGTAACCCCCTCCAGTCCCTACACCCCTCCCTATCCGCTCTCTCAGCTGGATATAGAAGTTCTGGTTGCCAGGAAGGGCACTGAAAAAATGTGAGTCTTATTTTCTTATCCTTCTGTCTGAGAAACTCCCAGACCCCTCCGACCCTGCAGCAGTGAACAAAGCAACAATGACCGAGGTCGTGCTTACCCGGGAGGGTTGAATGGTCAGCAGTGAGTGTGGTCGAGACCCCAGGTGTACTGACAGCTGTCACTAAAGTTGTGTCACTGAGCACCGTCATTGGTGTGGTCATTGTACCTGAGGGTAGAGAGAAGCAGTTAGGTGAGGTCAATTTAATCCTCCTTGTTTTCAAATCATCCATGGCCCTCGACCCCGCTCCCTCCCTATCTCTGTAACCACCTCCAGCCCCTACACCACTCCCTATCTCTGTAACCTCCTCCAGCCCCTACACCCCTCCCTATCTCTGTAACCACCTCCAGCCCCTACACCCCTCCCTATCTCTGTAACCACCTCCAGCCCCGACACCCCTCCCGATCTCTGTAACCTCCTCCAGCCCCTACATCCCTCCCTATCTCTGTAACCTCCTCCAGCCCCTACACCCCTCCCTATCTCTGTAACCCCCTCGAACCCCGCTCCCACCCTATCTCTGTAACCTCCTCCAGCCCCTACACCCCTCCCTATTTCTGTAACCCCCTCGAACCCCGCTCCCTCCCTATCTCTGTAACCCCCTCCAGCCCCTACACCCCTCCCTATCACTGTAACCTCCTCCAGCCCCGACACCCCTCCCTATCTCTGTAACCCCCTCCAGCCCCTACACCCCTCCCTATCTCTGTAACCCCCTCCAGCCCCTACACCCCTCCCTATCTCTGTAACCTCCTCCAGACCCTACACCCCTCCCTATCTCTGTAGCCTCCTCCAGACCCCTACACCCCTCCCTATCTCTGTAACCTCCTCCAGCCCCTACACCTCTCACTATCTCTGTAACCTCCTCCAGCCCCTGCACCCCTCCCTATCTCTGTAATCTCATCCAGCCCCTACACCCCTCCCTATCTCTGTAACCCCCTCCAGCCCCTACACCCTTCCCTATCTTTGTAACCCCCTCCAGCCCCTACACCCCTCCCTATCTCTGTAACCTCCTCCAGCCCCTACACCCCTCCCTATCTCTGCGACCTTCTCCAGCCCCTACATCCCTCCCTATCTCTGTGACCTTCTCCAGCCCCTACACCCTTCCCTATCTCTGTAACCTCCTCCAGCCCCTTCACCCCTCCCTAGCTCTGTAATCACCTCCAGCCCCGACACACCTCCCTATCTCTGTAACCTCCTCCAGCCCCTACACCCCTCCCTATCTCTGTAACGTCCTCCAGCCCCTACACCCCTCCCTATCTAAGTAACCTCCTCCAACCTCTACACTGCACCCTATCTCTGTAACCTCCTCCAGCACTTACACCCCTCCATATCTCTAACCTCCTCCAGCCCCTAAACCCCTCCCTATCTCTGTAACCTCCTCAAACCCCGACACTCCTCCCTATCTCTGTAACCTCCTCCAGCCCCTACACCCCTCCCTATCTCTGTAACCTCCTCCAGCCCCTACACCCCTCCCTATCTCTGTAACCCCCTCCAGCCCCTACACCCCTCCCTATCTCTGTGACTTTTTCCAGCCCCTACACCCCTCCCTAACTCTGTAACCCCCTCCAGCCCCTACACCCCCTCCCTATCTCTGTAACCCCCTCCAGCCCCTACACCCTTCCCTATCTTTGTAACCCCCTCCAGCCCCTACACCCCTCCCTATCTCTGTAACCTCCTCCAGCCCCTACACCCCTCCCTATCTCTGCGACCTTCTCCAGCCCCTACATCCCTCCCTATCTCTGTGACCTTCTCCAGCCCCTACACCCTTCCCTATCTCTGTAACCTCCTCCAGCCCCTTCACCCCTCCCTAGCTCTGTAATCACCTCCAGCCCCTACACCCCTCCCTATCTGTGTAACCACCTCCAGCCCCGACACACCTCCCTATCTCTGTAACCTCCTCCAGCCCCTACACCCCTCCCTATCTAAGTAACCTCCTCCAACCTCTACACTGCACCCTATCTCTGTAACCTCCTCCAGCACTTACACCCCTCCATATCTCTAACCTCCTCCAGCCCCTAAACCCCTCCCTATCTCTGTAACCTCCTCAAACCCCGACACTCCTCCCTATCTCTGTAACCTCCTCCAGCTCCTACACCCCTCCCTATCTCTGTAACCTCCTCCAGCCCCTACACCCCTCCCTATCTCTGTAACCCCCTCCAGCCCCTACACCCCTCCCTATCTCTGTGACTTTTTCCAGCCCCTACACCCCTCCCTAACTCTGTAACCCCCTCCAGCCCCTACACCCCCTCCCTAACTCTGTAACCTCCTCCAGCCCCTACACCCCTCCCTATCTCTGTAACCTCCTCCAGACCCCTACACCCCTCCCTATCTCTGTAACCCCCTCCAGCCACTGCACCCTTCCTATCTCTGTAACGTCCTCCAGCCCCTACACCCCTCCCTATCTCTGTAACCCCCTCCAGCCCCTACACACCTCCCTATCTCTGTATCCCCCTCCAGCCTCTAAACCCCTCCCTATCTCTGTAACCCCCTCCAGTCCCTACACCCCTCCCTATCCGCTCTCTCAGCTGGATATAGAAGTTCTGGTTGCCAGGAAGGGCACTGAAAAAATGTGAGTCTTATTTTCTTATCCTTCTGTCTGAGAAACTCCCAGACCCCTCCGACCCTGCAGCAGTGAACAAAGCAACAATGACCGAGGTCGTGCTTACCCGGGAGGGTTGAATGGTCAGCAGTGAGTGTGGTCGAGACCCCAGGTGTACTGACAGCTGTCACTAAAGTTGTGTCACTGAGCACCGTCATTGGTGTGGTCATTGTACCTGAGGGTAGAGAGAAGCAGTTAGGTGAGGTCAATTTAATCCTCCTTGTTTTCAAATCCTCCATGGCCCTCGAACCCCGCTCCCTCCCTATCTCTGTAACCCCCTCCAGCCCCTACACCCCTCCCTATCTCTGTAACCTCCTACAGCCCCTACACCACTCCCTATCTGTGTAACCCCCTCCAGCCCCTACACCCCTCCCTATCTCTGTAACCCCCTCCAGCCCCTATACCCCTCCCTATCTCTGTAACCCCCTCCAGCCCCTATACCCCTCCCTATCTCTGTAACCCCCTCCAGCCCCTACACCCCTCCCTATCTCTGTAACCCCCTCCAGCCCCTATACCCCTCCCTATCTGTGTAACCCCCTCCAGCCCCTACACCCCTCCCTATCTCTGTAACCCCCTCCAGCCCCTATACCCCTCCCTATCTCTGTAACCCCCTCCAGCCCCTACACCCCTCCCTATCTCTGTAACCCCCTCCAGCCCCTACACCCCTCCCTATCTCTGTAACCCCCTCCGGCCCCTACACCACTCCCTATCTGTGTAACCCCTCCAGCCCCTACACCCTCCCTATCTCTGTAACCTCCTCCAGCCCCTACACCCCTCCCTATCTCTGGAACCCCTCCAGCCCCTACACCCCTCCCTATCTCTGTAACCTCCTCCAGCCCCTACACCCCTCCCTATCTCTGTAACCCCCTCCGGCCCCTACACCACTCCCTATCTGTGTAACCCCCTCCAGCCCCTACACCCCTCCATATCTCTGTAAGCCCCTCCAGCCCCTATACCCCTCCCTATCTCTGTAACCCCCTCCAGCCCCTACACCCTTCCCTATCTCTGTAACCTCCTCCAGCCCCTGCACCCCTCCCTATCTCTGTAACCCCCTCCAGCCCCTAAACCCCACCCCATCTCTGTAACCTCCTCCAGACCCCTACACCCCTCCCTATCTCTATATCCTCCTACAGCCCCTACACCCCTCCCTATCTCTGTAACCCCCTCCAACCCTTACACCCCTCCCTGTCTCTGGAACCCCCTCCAGCACCTACACTCCTCCCTATCTCTGTAACCTCCTCCAGCACCGAAACCCCTCCCTATCTCTGCAACCCCATCCAGCCCCTACACCCCTGCCTATCTCAGAAACCTCCTCCAGCCCCTTCACCCCTCCCTATCTCAGAAACCTCCTCCAACCCCTTCACCCCTCCCTATCTCTGTAACCTCCTCCAGCCCCTACAACCCTCCCTATCTCTGGAACCCGCTCCAGCCCCTACACCACTCCCTATCTCTGTAACCTCCTCCAGCCCCTACAACCCTCCCTATCTCTGCAACCTCCTCCAACCCCTTCACCCCTCCCTATCTCAGTAACCCCCTCCAGAACCTACCCCTTCCCTATATCTGTAGCCTCCTCCAGCCCCTACACCCGTCCCTATCTCTGTAACCTCCTCCAGTCCCTACACCCCTCCCTATCTCTGTAACCCCTCCAGTCCCTACACCCCTCCCTATCTCTGTAACCCCCTCCAGCCCCTGCACCCCTCCCTATCTCTGTAACCCCCTCCAGCAACTAAACCCCACCCCATCTCTGTAACCTCCTCCAGACCCCTACACCCCTCCCTATCTCTATATCCTCCTACAGCCCCTACACCCCTCCCTATCTCTGTAACCCCCTCCAACCCTTACACCCCTCCCTGTCTCTGTAACCCCCTCCAGCACCTACACTCCTCCCTATCTCTGTAACCTCCTCCAGCACCGAAACCCCTCCCTATCTCTGCAACCCCATCCAGCCCCTACACCCCTCCCTATCTCTGTAACCCCCTCCAGCCCCTACACCCCTCCCTATCTCTGTAACCTCCTCCAGCCCCTACATCCCTCCCTATCTCTGTAACCTCCTCCAGCCCCTACACCCTTCCCTATCTCTGTAACCCCCTCCAGCCCCTACACCCCTCCCTATCTCTGTAACCTCCTCCAGCCCCTACACCCCTCCCTATCTCTGTAACCCCTCCAGCCCCTACACCCCTCCCTATCCGCTCTCTCAGCTGGATGTAGAAGTTCTGGTCGCCAGGAAGGGCACTGTATAAATGGGAGTCTTATTTTCTTTTCCTTCTGTCTGAAGGACTCCCAGACCCCTCCGACCCTGCAGCAGTGAACAAAGCAACAATGACCGAGGTCGTGCTTACCCGGGAGGGTTGAATGGTCAGCAGTGAGTGTGGTCGAGACCCCAGGTGTACTGACAGCTGTCACTAAAGTTGTGTCACTGAGCACCGTCATTGGTGTGGTCATTGTACCTGAGGGGAGAGAGAAGCAGTTAGGTGAGGTCAATTTAATCCTCCTTGTTTTCAAATCCTCCATGGCCCTCGAACCCCGCTCCCTCCCTATCTCTGTAACCACCTCCAGCCCCTACACCCCTCCCTATCTCTGTAACCCCCTCCAGCCCCTACACCCCTCCCTATCTCTGTAACCTCCTCCAGCCCCTATACCCCCCCCTATCTCTGTAACCTCCTCCAGCCCCTACACCCCTCCCTATCTCTGTAACCTCCTCCAGCCACGACACCCCTCCCTATGTCTGTAACCTCCTCCAGACCCCTACACCCCTCCCTATCTCTGTATCCTCCTCCAGCCCCTACACCCCTCCCTATCTCTGTAACCCCCTCCAACCCCTACACCCCTCCCTGTCTCTGTAACCCCCTCCAGCACCTACACTCCTCCCTATCTCTGTAACCTCCTCCAGCACCGAAACCCCTCCCTATCTCTGCAACCCCATCCAGCCCCTCCACCCCTCCCTATCTCTGTAACATCCTTCAGCCCCTACACCCCTCCCTATCTCAGAAACCCCCTCCAGCCCCTACACCCCCTCCCTAACTCTGTAACCTCCTCCAGCCCCTACACCCCTCCCTATCTCTGTAACCTCCTCCAGACCCCTACACCCCTCCCTATCTCTGTAACCCCCTCCAGCCACTGCACCCTTCCTATCTCTGTAACGTCCTCCATCCCCTACACCCCTCCCTATCTCTGTAACCCCCTCCAGCCCCTACACACCTCCCTATCTCTGTATCCCCCTCCAGCCTCTAAACCCCTCCCTATCTCTGTAACCCCCTCCAGTCCCTACACCCCTCCCTATCCGCTCTCTCAGCTGGATATAGAAGTTCTGGTTGCCAGGAAGGGCACTGAAAAAATGTGAGTCTTATTTTCTTATCCTTCTGTCTGAGAAACTCCCAGACCCCTCCGACCCTGCAGCAGTGAACAAAGCAACAATGACCGAGGTCGTGCTTACCCGGGAGGGTTGAATGGTCAGCAGTGAGTGTGGTCGAGACCCCAGGTGTACTGACAGCTGTCACTAAAGTTGTGTCACTGAGCACCGTCATTGTTGTGGTCATTGTACCTGAGGGGAGAGAGAAGCAGTTAGGTGAGGTCAATTTAATCCTCCTTGTTTTCAAATCCTCCATGGCCCTCGAACCCCGCTCCCTCCCTATCTCTGTAACCACCTCCAGCCCCTACACCCCTCCCTATCTCTGTAACCTCCTACAGCCCCTACACCACTCCCTATCTGTGTAACCCCCTCCAGCCCCTACACCCCTCCCTATCTCTGTAACCCCCTCCAGCCCCTACACCCCTCCCTATCTCTGTAACCTCCTCCAGCCCCTATACCCCCCCCTATCTCTGTAACCTCCTCCAGCCCCTACACCCCTCCCTATCTCTGTAACCTCCTCCAGCCACGACACCCCTCCCTATGTCTGTAACCTCCTCCAGACCCCTACACCCCTCCCTATCTCTGTATCCTCCTCCAGCCCCTACACCCCTCCCTATCTCTGTAACCCCCTCCAACCCCTACACCCCTCCCTGTCTCTGTAACCCCCTCCAGCACCTACACTCCTCCCTATCTCTGTAACCTCCTCCAGCACCGAAACCCCTCCCTATCTCTGCAACCCCATCCAGCCCCTCCACCCCTCCCTATCTCTGTAACATCCTTCAGCCCCTACACCCCTCCCTATCTCAGAAACCTCCTCCAGCCCCTTCACCCCTCCCTATCTCAGTAACCTCTTCCAGCCCCTACAACCCTCCCTATCTCTGCAACCCCATCCAGCCCCTCCACCCCTCCCTATCTCTGTAACATCCTTCAGCCCCTACACCCCTCCCTATCTCAGAAACCTCCTCCAGCCCCTTCACCCCTCCCTATCTCAGTAACCTCTTCCAGCCCCTACATCCCTCCCTATCTCTGGAACCCGCTCCAGCCCCTACACCCCTCCCTATCTCTGTAACCTACTCCGGCTCCAACACCTGTCCCTATCTCAGTAACCCCCTCCAGAACCTACCCCTTCCCTATATCTGTAGCCTCCTCCAGCCCCTACACCCCTCCCTATCTCTGTAACCTCCTCCAGCCCCTACACCCCTCCCTGTCTCTGTAAACCCCTCCACCCCCTACACCCCTCCCTATCTCTGAAACCCCCTCCAGCTCATACATCCCTCACTAGCTCTGTAACCTCCTCCAGCCCCTTCACCCCTCCCTATCTCTGTGACCCCCTCCA
Source organism: Pristiophorus japonicus (assembly GCF_044704955.1). Lineage (NCBI taxonomy): Eukaryota > Metazoa > Chordata > Chondrichthyes > Pristiophoridae > Pristiophorus > Pristiophorus japonicus. The sequence continues at coordinate 74,091 of NW_027251994.1, read as the reverse complement.
GCCCCTACACCCCTCCCTATTTCTGTAAACTCCTCCAGCCCCTACACCCCTCGCTATCCCTGTAACCCCCTCCAGCCCCTACACCCCTCCCTATCTCTGTAACCTCCTCCAGACCCCTACACCCCTCCCTATCTCTGTAACCCCCTCCAGCCACTGCACCCTTCCTATCTCTGTAACCCCCTCCATCCCCTACACCCCTCCCTATCTCTGTATCCCCCTCCAGCCCCTAAACCCCTCCCCATCTCTGTAACCCCCTCCAGCCCCTACACACCTCCCTATCTCTGTATCCCCCTCCAGCCCCTAAACCCCTCCCTATCTCTGTAACCCCCTCCAGTCCCTACACCCCTCCCTATCCGCTCTCTCAGCTGGATATAGAAGTTCTGGTTGCCAGGAAGGGCACTGAAAAAATGTGAGTCTTATTTTCTTATCCTTCTGTCTGAGAAACTCCCAGACCCCTCCGACCCTGCAGCAGTGAACAAAGCAACAATGACCGAGGTCGTGCTTACCCGGGAGGGTTGAATGGTCAGCAGTGAGTGTGGTCGAGACCCCAGGTGTACTGACAGCTGTCACTAAAGTTGTGTCACTGAGCACCATCATTGGTGTGGTCATTGTACCTGAGGGTAGAGAGAAGCAGTTAGGTGAGGTCAATTTAATCCTCCTTGTTTTCAAATCCTCCATGGTCCTCGACCCCGCTCCCTCCCTATCTCTGTAACCCCCTCCAGCCCCTACACCCCTCCCTATCTGTGTAACCCCCTCCAGCCCCTACACCCCTCCCTATCTCTGTAACCCCCTCCAGCCCCTATACCCCTCCCTATCTCTGTAACCCCCTCCAGCCCCTACACCCTTCCCTATCTCTGTAACCTCCTCCAGCCCCTACACCCCTCCCTATCTCTGTAACCCCCTCCAGCCCCTAAACCCCACCCCATCTCTGTAACCTCCTCCAGACCCCTACACCCCTCCCTATCTCTATATCCTCCTCCAGCCCCTACACCCCTCCCTATCTCTGTAACCCCCTCCAACCCTTACACCCCTCCCTGTCTCTGTAACCCCCTCCAGCACCTACACTCCTCCCTATCTCTGTAACCTCCTCCAGCACCGAAACCCCTCCCTATCTCTGCAACCCCATCCAGCCCCTACACCCCTGCCTATCTCAGAAACCTCCTCCAGCCCCTTCACCCCTCCCTATCTCAGAAACCTCCTCCAACCCCTTCACCCCTCCCTATCTCTGTAACGTCCTCCAGCCCCTACAACCCTCCCTATCTCTGGTACCCGCTCCAGCCCCTACACCCCTCCCTATCTCTGTAACCTCCTCCAGCCCCTACAACCCTCCCTATCTCTGCAACCTCCTCCAACCCCTTCACCCCTCCCTATCTCAGTAACCCCCTCCAGAACCTACCCCTTCCCTATATCTGTAGCCTCCTCCAGCCCCTACACCCGTCCCTATCTCTGTAACCTCCTCCAGCCCCTACACCCCTCCCTATCTCTGTAACCCATCCAGTCCCTACACCCCTCCCTATCTCTGTAACCCCTCCAGTCCCTACACCCCTCCCTATCTCTGTAACCCCCTCCAGCACCTACACTCCTCCCTATCTCTGTAACCTCCTCCAGCACCGAAACCCCTCCCTATCTCTGCAACCCCATCCAGCCCCTCCACCCCTCCCTATCTCTGTAACATCCTTCAGCCCCTACACCCCTCCCTATCTCTGTAACCTCCTCCAGCCCCTACAACCCTCCCTATCTCTGCAACCTCCTCCAACCCCTTCACCCCTCCCTATCTCAGTAACCCCCTCCAGAACCTACCCCTTCCCTATCTCTGTAACCTCCTCCAGCCCCTACACCCGTCCCTATCTCTGTAACCTCCTCCAGCCCCTACACCCCTCCCTATCTCTGTAACCCCCTCCAGCCCCTACCCACTCCCTATCTCTGTGACCCCCTCCAGCTCATACATCCCACACTAGCTCTGTAACCTCCTCCAGCCCCTACACCCCTCCCTATCTCTGTGACCCCCTCCAGCCCCTACACCCCTCCCTATTTCTGTAAACTCCTCCAGCCCCTACACCCCTCGCTATCCCTGTAACCCCCTCCAGCCCCTACACCCCTCCCTATCTCTGTAACCTCCTCCAGACCCCGACACCCCTCCCTATTTCTGCAACCCCCTCCAGCCCCTACACGCCTCCCTATCTCTGTAACAACCTCCAGCCCCTACACCCCTCACTATCTCTGTAACCCCCTCCAGCCACAGCACCCTTCCTATATCTGTAACCCCCTCCATCCCCTACACCCCTCCCTATCTCTGTATCCCCCTCCAGCCCCTAAACCCCTCCCCATCTCTGTAACCCCCTCCAGCCCCTACACGCCTCCCTATCTCTGTAACCTCCTCCAGCCCCTACACCCCTCCCTAACTCTGTAACCTCCTCCAGCCCCTACACCCCTCCCTATATCTGTAACCCCCTCCAGCCCCTACACACCTCCCTATCTCTGTAACCTCCTTCAGCCCCTACACCTCTCCCTATCTCTGTAACCCCTCCAGCCCCTACACCCCTCCCTATCCGCTCTCTCAGCTGGATGTAGAAGTTCTGGTCGCCAGGAAGGGCACTGTATAAATGTGAGTCTTATTTTCTTATCCTTCTGTCTGAAGGACTCCCAGACCCCTCCGACCCTGCAGCAGTGAACAAAGCAACAATGACCGAGGTCGTGCTTACCCGGGAGGGTTGAATGGTCAGCAGTGAGTGTGGTCGAGACCCCAGGTGTACTGACAGCTGTCACTAAAGTTGTGTCACTGAGCACCGTCATTGGTGTGGTCATTGTACCTGAGGGAGAGAGAAGCAGTTAGGTGAGGTCAATTTAATCCTCCTTGTTTTCAAATCCTCCATGGCCCTCGAACCCCGCTCCCTCCCTATCTCTGTAACCCCCTCCGGCCCCTACTCCCCTCCCTATCTCTGTAACCCCCTCCAGCCCCGACACACCTCCCTATCTCTGTAACCTCCTCCAGCCCCTACACCCCTCCCTATCTCTGTAACCTCCTCCAGCCCCTACACCACTCCCTATCTCTGTAACCACCTCCAGCCCCGACACCCCTCCCGATCTCTGTAACCTCCTCCAGCCCCGACATCCCTCCCTATCTCTGTAACCTCCTCCAGCCCCTACACCCCTCCCTATCTCTGTAACCCCCTCGAACCCCGCTCCCTCCCTATCTCTGTAACCCCCTCCAGCCCCTACACCCCTCCCTATCACTGTAACCTCCTCCAGCCCCGACATCCCTCCCTATCTCTGTAACCCCCTCCAGCCCCTACACCCCTCCCTATCTCTGTAACCCCCTCCAGCCCCTACACCCCTCCCTATCTCTGTAACCTCCTCCAGACCCTACACCCCTCCCTATCTCTGTAGCCTCCTCCAGACCCCTACACCCCTCCCTATCTCTGTAACCTCCTCCAGCCCCTACGCCTCTCACTATCTCTGTAACCTCCTCCAGCCCCTGCACCCCTCCCTATCTCTGTAACCTCCTCCAGCCGCTACACCCCTCCCTATCTCTGTAACCCCCTCCAGCCCCTACACCCTTCCCTATCTTTGTAACCCCCTCCAGCCCCTACACCCCTCCCTATCTCTGCGACCTTCTCCAGCCCCTACATCCCTCCCTATCTCTGTGACCTTCTCCAGCCCCTACACCCTTCCCTATCTCTGTAACCTCCTCCAGCCCCTTCACCCCTCCCTAGCTCTGTAATCACCTCCAGCCCCTACACCCCTCCCTATCTGTGTAACCACCTCCAGCCCCGACACACCTCCCTATCTCTGTAACCTCCTCCAGCCCCTACATCCCTCCCTATCTCTGTAACCTCCTCCAGCACTTACACCCCTCCATATCTCTAACCTCCTCCAGCCCCTAAACCCCTCCCTATCTCTGTAACCTCCTCAAACCCCGACACTCCTCCCTATCTCTGTAACCTCCTCCAGCCCCTACACCCCTCCCTATCTCTGTAACCTCCTCCAGCCCCTACACCCCTCCCTATCTCTGTAACCCCCTCCAGCCCCTACACCCCTCCCTATCTCTGTGACTTTTTCCAGCCCCTACACCCCTCCCTAACTCTGTAACCCCCTCCAGCCCCTACACCCCCTCCCTAACCCTGTAACCCCCTCCAGCCCCTACACCCCTCCCTATCTCTGTAACCTCCTCCAGCCCCTACACCCCTCCCGATCTCTGTAACCCCCTCCAGCCCCGACACTCCTCCCTATCTCTGTAACCTCCTCCAGTCCCTACACCCCTCCCGATCTCTGTAACCCCCTCCAGCCCCGACACTCCTCCCTATCTCTGTAACCCCCTCCAGCCCCTACACCCCTCCCTATCTCTGTAACCTCCTCCAGCCGCTACACCCCTCCCGATCTCTGTAACCCCCTCCAGCCCCGACACCCCTCCCTATCTCAGTAACCTCCTCCAGTCCCTACACCCCTCCCTAACTTTGTAACCCCCTCCAGCCCCTACACCCCTCCCTATCTCTGTAACCTCCTCCAGCCCCTACACCCATCCCGATCTCTGTAACCCCCTCCAGCCCCGACACTCCTCCCTATCTCTGTAACCTCCTCCAGCCCCTACAGCCCTCCCTATCTCTGTTATCACCTCCAGCCCCTACACCCCTCACTATCTCTGTAACCTCCTCCAGCCCCTACACCCATCCATATCTCTGTCACCTCCTCAAACCCCGACACTCCTCCCTATCTCTGTAACCACCTGCAGCCCCTACACCCCTCCCTATCTCTGTAACCTCCTCCAGCCCCTACACCCATCCATATCTCTGTCACCTCCTCAAACCCCGACACTCCTCCCTATCACTGTAACCTCCTCCAGCCCCTATACCCCTCCCTATCTCTGTAAACTCCTCCAGCCCCTACACCACTCCCTATCTGTGTAACCACCTCCAGTCCCTACACCCCTCCCTATCTCTGTAACCTCCTCCAGCCCCTACACCCCTCCCTATCTCTGTAACCTCCACAGGCCCCTACACCCCTCCCTATCTCTGTAACCTCCTCCAGCCCCTACACCCCTCCCTATCTCTGTAACCTCCTCCAGACCCTACACCCCTCCCTATCTCTGTAACCTCCTCCACCCCTACAACCCTCCCCATCTTTATAACCTCCTACAGCCCCTACACCCCTCCCTATCTCTGTAACCCCCTCCAGCCCCTACACCCCTCCCTATCTCTGTAACCTCCTCCAGCCCCTACATCCCTCCCTATCTCTGTAACCTTCTCCAGCCCCTACATCCCTCCCTATCTCTGTAACCTCCTCCAGCCCCTACACCCCTCCCTATCTCTGTAACCCCTCCAGCCCCTACAACCCTCCCTATCCGCTCTCTCAGCTGGATGTAGAAGTTCTGGTCGCCAGGAAGGGCACTGTATAAGTGGGAGTCTTATTTTCTTTTCCTTCTGTCTGAGGGACTCCCAGACCCCTCCGACCCTGCAGCAGTGAACAAAGCAACAATGACCGAGGTCGTGCTTACCCGGGAGGGTTGAATGGTCAGCAGTGAGTGTGGTCGAGACCCCAGGTGTACTGACAGCTGTCACTAAAGTTGTGTCACTGAGCACCGTCATTGGTGTGGTCATTGTACCTGAGGGAGAGAGAAGCAGTTAGGTGAGGTCAATTTAATCCTCCATGTTTTCAAATCCTCCATGGCCCTCGACCCCGCTCCCTCCCTATCTCTGTAACCACCTCCAGCCCCTACACCCCTCCCTATCTCTGTAACCACCTCCAGCCCCTACACCCCTCCCTATCTCTGTAACCTCCTCCACACCCTACACCCCTCCCTATCTCTGTAACCCCCTCCGGCCCCTACACCACTCCCTATCTCTGTAACCTCCTCCAGCCCCTACACCCCTCCCTATCTCTGTAACCCCCTCGAGCCCCTACACCCCTCCCTATCTCTGTAACCCCCTCCAGCCCCTACAAACCTCCCTATCTCTGTAACCTCCTCCAGCCCCGACACCCCTCCCTCTCTCTTTAACCCCCTCGAGCCCCTACACCCCTCCCTATCTCTGTAACTCCCTCCAGCCCCTACACCCCTCCCTATCTCTGCAACCTCCTCCAACCCCTTCACCCCTCCCTATCTCAGTAACCCCCTCCAGAACCTACCCCTCCCTATCTCTGTAACCCCCTCCAGCCCCTACATCCCTCCCTATCTCTGTAACCTCCTCCAGCCCCTACACCCCTCCCTATCTCAGTAACCACCTCCAGCCCCGACACCCCTCCCGATCTCTGTAACCTCCTCCAGCCCCTACATCCCTCCCGATCTCTGTAACCTCCTCCAGCCCCTACACCCCTCCCTATCTCTGTAACCCCCTCGAACCCCGCTCCCTCCCTATCTCTGTAACCCGCTCCAGCCCCTACACCCCTCCCTATCACTGTAACCTCCTCCAGCCCCGACACCCCTCCCTATCTCTGTAACCCCCTCCAGCCCCTACACCCCTCCCTATCTCTGTAACCCCCTCCAGCCCCTACACCCCTCCCTATCTCTGTAACCTCCTCCAGACCCTACACCCCTCCCTATCTCTGTAGCCTCCTCCAGACCCCTACACCCCTCCCTATCTCTGTAACCTCCTCCAGCCCCTACACCTCTCACTATCTCTGTAACCTCCTCCAGCCCCTGCACCCCTCCCTATCTCTGTAATCTCATCCAGCCCCTACACCCCTCCCTATCTCTGTAACCTCCTCCAGCCGCTACACCCCTCCCTATCTCTGTCACCCCCTCCAGCCCCGACACCCTTCCCTATCTTTGTAACCCCGTCCAGCCCCTACACCCCTCCCTATCTCTGTAACCTCCTCCAGCCCCTACACCCCTCCCTATCTCTGCGACCTTCTCCAGCCCCTACATCCCTCCCTATCTCTGTGACCTTCTCCAGCCCCTACACCCCTCCCTATCTCTGTAACCTCCTCCAGCCGCTACACCCCTCCCTATCTCTGTAACCCCCTCCAGCCCCTACACCCTTCCCTATCTTTGTAACCCCCTCCAGCCCCTACACCCCTCCCTATCTCTGTAACCTCCTCCAGCCCCTACACCCCTCCCTATCTCTGCGACCTTCTCCAGCCCCTACATCCCTCCCTATCTCTGTGACCTTCTCCAGCCCCTACACCCCTCCCTATCTCTGTAACCTCCTCCAGCCCCTTCACCCCTCCCTAGCTCTGTAACCCCCTCGAACCCCGCTCCCACCCGATCTCTGTAACCTCCTCCAGCCCCTACACCCCTCCCTATCTCTGTAACCCCCTCGAACCCCGCTCCCTCCCTATCTCTGTAACCCCCTCCAGCCCCTACACCCCTCCCTATCACTGTAACCTCCTCCAGCCCCGACACCCCTCCCTATCTCTGTAACCCCCTCCAGCCCCTACACCCCTCCCTATCTCTGTCACCCCCTCCAGCCACTACACCCCTCCCTATCTCTGTAACCTCCTCCAGACCCTACACCCCTCCCTATCTCTGTAGCCTCCTCCAGACCCCTACACCCCTCCCTATCTCTGTAACCTCCTCCAGCCCCTACACCTCTCACTATCTCTGTAACCTCCTCCAGCCCCTGCACCCCTCCCTATCTCTGTAATCTCATCCAGCCCCTACACCCCTCCCTATCTCTGTAACCTCCTCCAGCCGCTACACCCCTCCCTATCTCTGTAACCCCCTCCAGCCCCTACACCCTTCCCTATCTTTGTAACCCCCTCCAGCCCCTACACCCCTCCCTATCTCTGTAACCTCCTCCAGCCCCTACACCCCTCCCTATCTCTGTGACCTTCTCCAGCCCCTACACCCTTCCCTATCTCTGTAACCTCCTCCAGCCCCTTCACCCCTCCCTAGCTCTGTAATCACCTCCAGCCCCTACACCCCTCCCTATCTGTGTAACCACCTCCAGCCCCGACACACCTCCCTATCTCTGTAACCTCCTCCAGCCCCTACACCCCTCCCTATCTCTGTAACCTCCTCCAGCCCCTACACCCCTCCCTATCTAAGTAACCTCCTCCAACCTCTACACTGCACCCTATCTCTGTAACCTCCTCCAGCACTTACACCCCTCCATATCTCTAACCTCCTCCAGCCCCTAAACCCCTCCCTATCTCTGTAACCTCCTCAAACCCCGACACTCCTCCCTATCTCTGTAACCCCATCCAGCCCCTACACCCCTCCCTATCTCTGTAACCTCCTCCAGCCCCTACACCCCTCCCTATCTCTGTAACCCCCTCCAGCCCCTACACCCCTCCCTATCTCTGTGACATTTTCCAGCCCCTACACCCCTCCCTAACTCTGTAACCCCCTCCAGCCCCTACACCCCCTCCCTAACTCTGTAACCCCCTCCAGCCCCTACACCCCTCCCTATCTCTGTAACGTCCTCCAGCCCCTACACCCCTCCCTATCTAAGTAACCTCCTCCAACCTCTACACTGCACCCTATCTCTGTAACCTCCTCCAGCCCCTACACCCCTCCATATCTCTGTAACCTCCTACAGCCCCTACACCCCTCCCTATCTCTGTAACCCCCTCCAGCCCCTACACCCCTCCCTATCTCTGTAACCCCCTCCAGCCCCTACACCCCTCCCTATCTCTGTAACCCCCTCCAGCCCCTACACCCCTCCCTATCACTGAAACCCCCTCCAGCCTCTACACCCCTCCCGATCTCTGTTACCACCTCCAGCCCCTACACCCCTCCCTATCTCTGTAACCCCCTCCAGCCCCTACACCCCTCCCTATCTCTGTATCCTCCTCCAGCCCCTACACCCCTCCCTATCTCTGTAACCTCGTCCAGTCGCTACACCCCTCCCTATCTCTGTGACCTTCTCCAGCCCCTACTACTCTCCCTATCTCTGTAACCTCCTCCAGCCACTACACCCCTCCCTATCTCTGTCACCTCCTCCAGCCCCTACACCCCTCCCTATCTCTGTAACCACCTCCAGGCCCTACATCTCTCCCTATCTCTGTAACCACCTCCAGCCCCTACATCCCACCCTATCTCTGTAACCTCCTCCAGCCCCTACACCCCTCGCTATCTCTGTAACCTCCTCCAGCCCCTACACCTCTCCCTATCTCTGTAACCACATCCAGGCCCTACACCCCTCCCGATCTCTGTAACCCTCCCCAGCCCCGACACCCCTCCCTATCTCTGTAACCTCCTCCAGCCCCTACACCTCTCGCTATCTCTGTAACCTCCTCCAGCCCCTACAGCCCTCCCTATCTCTATAAGCCCCTCCAGCCACTACACCCCTCCCTGTCTCCGTAAACCCCTCCAGCACCTACACCACTCCCTATCTGTGTAACCTCCTCAAACCCCGACACACCTCCCTATCTCTGTAACCCCCTCCAGCCCCTACACCCCTCCCTATCTCTGTAACCTCCTCCAGCCCCTACACCCTCCCTATCTCTGTAACCCCCTCCAGCCCCTACACACCTCCCTATCTCTATAACCTCCTCCAGCCTCTACACCTCTCCATATCTCTGTAACCTCCTCCAGCCCCTACACCCCTCCCTATCTCTGTAACCTCCTCCAGCCGCTACACCCCTCCCTATCTGTGTAATCACCTCCAGCCCCTACACCCCTCCCTATCTCTGTAACCACCTCCAGCCCCGACACCCTTCTCATCTCTGTAACCTCCTCCAGCCCCTACACACCTCCCAATCTCTGTGACCTTCTCCAGCCCCTACACCCTTCCCTATCTCTGTAACCTCCTCCAGCCACTACACCCCTCCCTATCTCTGTAACCTCCTCCAGCCCCTACACCCCTCCCTATCTCTGTAACCACCTCCAGGCCCTACACATCTCCCTATCTCTGTAACCACCTCCAGCCCCTACACCCCTCCCTATCTCTGTAACCCCCTCCAGCCCCTATACCCCTCCGTATCTCTGTGACTTTTTCCAGCCCCTACACCCCTCCCTAACTCTGTAACCCCCTCCAGCCCCTACACCCCCTCCCTAACTCTGTAACCCCCTCCAGCCCCTACACCCCTCCCTATCTCTGTAACCTCCTCCAGCCCCTACACCCCTCCCGATCTCTGTAACCCCCTCCAGCCCCGACACTCCTCCCTATCTCTGTAACCTCCTCCAGTCCCTACACCCCTCCCGATCTCTGTAACCCCCTCCAGCCCCGACACTCCTCCCTATCTCTGTAACCCCCTCCAGCCCCTACACCCCTCCATATCTCTGTAACCTCCTCCAGCCCCTACACCCCTCCCGATCTCTGTAACCCCCTCCAGCCCCGACACCCCTCCCTATCTCCGTAACCTCCTCCAGTCCCTACACCCCTCCCTAACTCTGTAACCCCCTCCAGCCCCTACACCCCTCCCTATCTCTGTAACCTCCTCCAGCCCCTACACCCCTCCCGATCTCTGTAACCCCCTCCAGCCCCGACACTCCTCCCTATCTCTGCAACCTCCTCCAGCCCCTACAGCCCTCCCTATCTCTGTTATCACCTCCAGCCCCTACACCCCTCCCTATCTCTGTAACCTCCTCCAGCCCCTACACCCATCCATATCTCTGTCACCTCCTCAAACCCCGACACTCCTCCCTATCTCTGTAACCACCTGCAGCCCCTACACCCCTCCCTATCTCTGTAACCTCCTCCAGCCCCTACACCCATCCATATCTCTGTCACCTCCTCAAACCCCGACACTCCTCCCTATCACTGTAACCTCCTCCAGCCCCTATACCCCTCCCTATCTCTGTAAACTCCTCCAGCCCCTACACCACTCCCTATCTGTGTAACCACCTCCAGCCCCTACACCGCTCCCTATCTCTGTAACCGCCTCCAGCCCATAGACCCCTCCCTATCTCTGTAACCTCCACAGGCCCCTACACCCCTCCCTATCTCTGTAACCTCCTCCAGCCCCTACACCCCTCCCTATCTCTGTAACCTCCTCCAGACCCTACACCCCTCCCTATCTCTGTAACCTCCTCCAGCCCCTACACCCCTCCATATCTCTGTAACCTCCTACAGCCCCTACACCCCTCCCTATCTCTGTAACCCCCTCCAGCCCCTACACCCTTCCCTATCTCTGTAACCCTCTCCAGCTGCTACACCCCTCCCTATCTCTGTAACCTCCTCCAGCCCCTACAGCCCTCCCTATCTCTATAAGCCCCTCCAGCCACTACACCCCTCCCTATCTCTGCAACACCCTCCAGCCCCTACACCCCTCCCTATCTCTGTAACCCCCTCCAGCCCCTACACCCCTCCCTATCTCTGTAACCCCCTCTAGCCCCTACACCCCTCCCTATCTCTGTAACCCCCTCCAGCCCCTACACCCCTCCCTATCACTGAAACCCCCTCCAGCCTCTACACCCCTCCCGATCTCTGTTACCACCTCCAGCCCCTACACCCCTCCCTATCTCTGTAACCCCCTCCAGCCCCTACACCCCTCCCTATCTCTGTAACCTCCTCCAGCCCCTACACCCCTCCCTATCTCTGTAACCTCGTCCAGTCGCTACACCCCTCCCTATCTCTGTGACCTTCTCCAGCCCCTACACCCCTCCCTATCTCTGTAACCTCCTCCAGTCACTACACCCCTCCCTATCTCTGTAACCTCCTCCAGCCCCTACACCCCTCCCTATCTCTGTAACCACCTCCAGGCCCTACACCTCTCCCTATCTCTGTAACCACCTCCAGCCCCTACATCCCTCCCTATCTCTGTAACCTCCTCCAGCCCCTACACCCCTCGCTATCTCTGTAACCTCCTCCAGCCCCTACACCTCTCCCTATCTCTGTAACCACCTCCAGGCCCTACACCCCTCCCGATCTCTGTAACCCTCCCCAGCCCCGACACCCCTCCCTATCTCTGTAACCTCCTCCAGCCCCTACACCCCTCGCTATCTCTGTAACCTCCTCCAGCCCCTACAGCCCTCCCTATCTCTATAAGCCCCTCCAGCCACTACACCCCTCCCTATCTCTGTAAACCCCTCCAGCACCTACACTACTCCCTATCTGTGTAACCTCCTCAAACCCCGACACACCTCCCTATCTCTGTAACCCCCTCCAGCCCCTACACCCCTCCCTATCTCTGTAACCCCCTCCAGCCCCTAAACCCTCCCTATCTCTGTTACCCCCTCCAGCCCCTACACACCTCCCTATCTCTATAACCTCCTCCAGCCCCTACACCTCTCCCTATCTCTGTAACCTCCTCCAGCCCCTACACCCCTCCCTATATCTGGAACCTCCTCCAGCCGCTACACCCCTCCCTATCTCTGTAACCTCCTCCAGCCCCTACACCCCTCCCTATCTCTGTAACCACCTCCAGGCCCTACACCTCTCCCTATCTCTGTAACCACCTCCAGCCCCTACATCCCTCCCTATCTCTGTAACCTCCTCCAGCCCCTACACCCCTCGCTATCTCTGTAACCTCCTCCAGCCCCTACACCTCTCCCTATCTCTGTAACCACCTCCAGGCCCTACACCCCTCCCGATCTCTGTAACCCTCCCCAGCCCCGACACCCCTCCCTATCTCTGTAACCTCCTCCAGCCCCTACACCCCTCGCTATCTCTGTAACCTCCTCCAGCCCCTACAGCCCTCCCTATCTCTATAAGCCCCTCCAGCCACTACACCCCTCCCTATCTCCGTAAACCCCTCCAGCACCTACACCACTCCCTATCTGTGTAAACTCCTCAAACCCCGACACACCTCCCTATCTCTGTAACCCCCTCCAGCCCCTACACCCCTCCCTATCTCTGTAACCCCCTCCAGCCCCTACACCCTCCCTATCTCTGTAACCTCCTCCAGCCGCTACAACCCTCCCTATCTGTGTAATCACCTCCAGCCCCTACACCCCTCCCTATCTCTGTAACCACCTCCAGCCCCGACACCCTTCTCATCTCTGTAACCCCCTCCATCCCCTACACCCCTCCCGATCTCTGTATCCCCCTCCAGCCCCTAAACCCCTCCCCATCTCTGTAACCCCCTCCAGCCCCTACACACCTCCCTATCTCTGTATCCCCCTCCAGCCCCTAAACCCCTCCCGATCTCTGTAACCCCCTCCAGTCCCTACACCCCTCCCTATCCGCTCTCTCAGCTGGATATAGAAGTTCTGGTTGCCAGGAAGGGCACTGTATAAATGGGAGTCTTATTTTCTTATCCTTCTGTCTGAGGGACTCCCAGACCCCTCCGACCCTGCAGCAGTGAACAAAGCAACAATGACCGAGGTCGTGCTTACCCGGGAGGGTTGAATGGTCAGCAGTGAGTGTGGTCGAGACCCCAGGTGTACTGACAGCTGTCACTAAAGTTGTGTCACTGAGCACCGTCATTGGTGTGGTCATTGTACCTGAGGGGAGAGAGAAGCAGTTAGGTGAGGTCAATTTAATCCTCCTTGTTTTCAAATCCTCCATGGCCCTCGACCCCGCTCCCTCCCTATCTCTGTAACCACCTCCAGCCCCTACACCCCTCCCTATCTCTGTAACCCCCTCCAGCCCCTACACCCCTCCCTATCTCTGTAACCCCCTCCAGCCCCTACACCCTTCCCTATCTCTGTAACCTCCTCCAGCCCCTACACCCCTCCCTATCTCTGTAACCCCCTCCAGCCCCTAAACCCCACCCCATCTCTGTAACCTCCTCCAGACCCCTACACCCCTCCCTATCTCTATATCCTCCTCCAGCCCCTACACCCCTCCCTATCTCTGTAACCCCCTCCAACCCTTACACCCCTCCCTGTCTCTGTAACCCCCTCCAGCCCCTATACCCCTCCCTATCTCAGAAACCTCCTCCAGCCCCTTCACCCCTCCCTATCTCAGAAACCTCCTCCAACCCCTTCACCCCTCCCTATCTCTGTAACCTCCTCCAGCCCCTACAACCCTCCCTATCTCTGGTACCCGCTCCAGCCCCTACACCCCTCCCTATCTCTGTAACCTCCTCCAGCCCCTACAACCCTCCCTATCTCTGCAACCTGCTCCAACCCCTTCACCCCTCCCTATCTCAGTAACCCCCTCCAGAACCTACCCCTTCCCTATATCTGTAGCCTCTTCCAGCCCCTACACCCGTCCCTATCTCTGTAACCTCCTCCAGCCCCTACACCCCTCCCTATCTCTGTAACCCCTCCAGTCCCTACACCCCTCCCTATCTCTGTAACCCCCTCCAGCCCCTACACCCCTCCCTATCTCTGTAACCTCCTCCAGCCCCTTCACCCCTCCCTATCTCAGTAACCCCCTCCAGAACCTACCCCTTCCCTATATCTGTAGCCTCCTCCAGCCCCTACACCCGTCCCTATCTCTGTAACCTCCTCCAGCCCCTACACCCCTCCCTATCTCTGTAACCCCTCTACTCCCTACACCCCTCCCTATCTCTGTAACCCCCTCCAGCCCCTACACCCCTCCCTATCTCTGTAACCTCCTCCAGCCCCTACACCCCTCCCTATCTCTGTATCCTCCTCCAGCCCCTACACCCCTCCCGATCTCTGTATCCCTCTCCAGCCCCTACACCCCTCCCTATCTCTGTAACCTCCTCCAGCCCCTACACCCTTCCCTATCTCTGTAACCCCCTCCAGCCCCTACACCCCTCCCTATCTCTGTAACCTCCTCCAGCCCCTACACCCCTCCCTATCTCTGTAACCCCTCCAGCCCCTACACCCCTCCCTATCCGCTCTCTCAACTGGGTGTAGAAGTTCTGGTCGCCAGGAAGGGCACTGTATAAATGGGAGTCTTATTTTCATATCCTTCTGTCTTAGGGACTCCCAGACCCCTCCGACCCTGCAGCAGTGAACAAAGCAACAATGACCGAGGTCGTGCTTACCCGGGAGGGTTGAATGGTCAGCAGTGAGTGTGGTCGAGACCCCAGGTGTACTGACAGCTGTCACTAAAGTTGTGTCACTGAGCACCGTCATTGGTGTGGTCATTGTACCTGAGGGGAGAGAGAAGCAGTTAGGTGAGGTCAATTTAATCCTCCTTGTTTTCAAATCCTCCATGGTCCTCGAACCCCGCTCCCTCCCTATCTCTGTAACCCCCTCCGGCCCCTACACCACTCCCTATCTCTGTAACCTCCTCCAGCCCCGACACCCCTCCCTATCTCTGTAACCTCCTCCAGCCCCTACACCCCTCCCTATCTCTGTAACCCCCTCCGGCCCCTACACCACTCCCTATCTGTGTAACCTCCTCCAGCCACTAGACCCCTCCCTATCTCTGTAACCTCCTCCAGCCACTAGACCCCTCCCTATCTCTGTAAACCCCTCCAGCCCCTATACCCCTCGCTATCTCTGTAACCCCCTCCAGCCCCGACATCCCTCCCTATCTCTGTAACCCACTCCAGCCCCTACACCACTCCCTATCAGTGTAACCCCCTCCAGCCCCTACACCTCTCCCTATCTCTGTAACCTCCTCCAGCCCCTACACCCCTCCCTATCTCTGTAACCCCCTCCAGCCACTACACCCCTCCCTATCTCTGTAACCCACTCCAGCCCCTACACCCCTCCCTATCTCTGTAACCTCCTCCAGCCCCTACATCCCTCCCTATCTCTGTAACCTCCTCCAGCCCCTACACCCTTCCCTATCTCTGTAACCCCCTCCAGCCCCTACACCCCTCCCTATCTCTGTAACCTCCTCCAGCCCCTACACCCCTCCCTATCTCTGTAACCCCTCCAGCCCCTACACCCCTCCCTATCCGCTCTCTCAGCTGGATGTAGAAGTTCTGGTCGCCAGGAAGGGCACTGTATAAATGGGAGTCTTATTTTCTTTTCCTTCTGTCTGAAGGACTCCCAGACCCCTCCGACCCTGCAGCAGTGAACAAAGCAACAATGACCGAGGTCGTGCTTACCCGGGAGGGTTGAATGGTCAGCAGTGAGTGTGGTCGAGACCCCAGGTGTACTGACAGCTGTCACTAAAGTTGTGTCACTGAGCACCGTCATTGTTGTGGTCATTGTACCTGAGGGAGAGAGAAGCAGTTAGGTGAGGTCAATTTAATCCTCCTTGTTTTCAAATCCTCCATGGCCCTCGAACCCCGCTCCCTCCCTATCTCTGTAACCCCCTCCGGCCCCTACACCACTCCCTATCTCTGTAACACCCTCCAGCCCCTACACCCCTCCCTATCTCTGTAACCTCCTCCAGCCACTAGACCCCTCCCTATCTCTGTAAACCCCTCCAGCCACTCTACCCCTCGCTATCTCTGTAACCCCCTCCAGCCCCTACACCACTCCCTATCTCTGTAACACCCTCCAGCCCCTACACCTCTCCCTATCTCTGTAACCCCCTCCAGCCCCTACACCCCTCCCTATCTCTGTAACCCCCTCCAGCCCCTACACCCCTCCCTATCTCTGTAACCTCCTCCAGCCCCTACATCCCTCCCTATCTCTGTAACCACCTCCAGCCCCTACACCCCCCCTATCTCTGTAACCTCCTCCAGCCCCTACACCCCTCCCTATCTCTGTAACCTCTTCCAGCCACGACACCCCACCCTATGTCTGTAACCTCCTCCAGACCCCTACACCCCTCCCTATCTCTGTATCCTCCTCCAGCCCCTACACCCCTCCCTATCTCTGTAACCCCCTCCAACCCCTACACCCCTCCCTGTCTCTGTAACCCCCTCCAGCACCTACACTCCTCCCTATCTCTGTAACCTCCTCCAGCACCGAAACCCCTCCCTATCTCTGCAACCCCATCCAGCCCCTCCACCCCTCCCTATCTCTGTAACATCCTTCAGCCCCTACACCCCTCCCTATCTCAGAAACCTCCTCCAGCCCCTTCACCCCTCCCTATCTCTGTAACCTCCTCCAGCCCCTACAACCCTCCCTATCTCTGGAACCCGCTCCAGCCCCTACACCCCTCCCTATCTCTGTAACCTACTCCGGCTCCAACACCTGTCCCTATCTCAGTAACCCCCTCCAGAACCTACCCCTTCCCTATATCTGTAGCCTCCTCCAGCCCCTACACCCGTCCCTATCTCTGTAACCTCCTCCAGCCCCTACACCCCTCCCTGTCTCTGTAAACCCCTCCAGCCCCTACACCCCTCCCTATCTCTGAAACCCCCTCCAGCTCATACATCCCTCACTAGCTCTGTAACCTCCTCCAGACCCCTACACCCCTCCCTATCTCTGTAACCCCCTCCAGCCACTGCACCCTTCCTATCTCTGTAACCCCCTCCATCCCCTACACCCCTCCCTATCTCTGTATCCCCCTCCAGCCCCTAAACCCCTCCCCATCTCTGTAACCCCCTCCAGCCCCTACACACCTCCCTATCTCTGTATCCCCCTCCAGCCCCTAAACCCCTCCCTATCTCTGTAACCCCCTCCAGTCCCTACACCCCTCCCTATCCGCTCTCTCAGCTGGATATAGAAGTTCTGGTTGCCAGGAAGGGCACTGAAAAAATGTGAGTCTTATTTTCTTATCCTTCTGTCTGAGAAACTCCCAGACCCCTCCGACCCTGCAGCAGTGAACAAAGCAACAATGACCGAGGTCGTGCTTACCCGGGAGGGTTGAATGGTCAGCAGTGAGTGTGGTCGGGACCCCAGGTGTACTGACAGCTGTCACTAAAGTTGTGTCACTGAGCACCTTCATTGGTGTGGTCATTGTACCTGAGGGTAGAGAGAAGCAGTTAGGTGAGGTCAATTTAATCCTCCTTGTTTTCAAATCCTCCATGGTCCTCGACCCCGCTCCCTCCCTATCTCTGTAACCCCCTCCGGCCCCTACACCACTCCCTATCTGTGTAACCTCCTCCAGCCACTAGACCCCTCCCTATCTCTGTAACCTCCTCCAGCCACTAGACCCCTCCCTATCTCTGTAAACCCCTCCAGCCCCTATACCCCTCGCTATCTCTGTAACCCCCTCCAGCCCCGACATCCCTCCCTATCTCTGTAACCCACTCCAGCCCCTACACCACTCCCTATCAGTGTAACCCCCTCCAGCCACTACACCCCTCCCTATTTCTGTAACCCCCTCCAGCCCCTACACCCCTCCCTATCTCTGTAACCCCCTCCAGCCACTACACCCCTCCCTATCTCTGTAACCCACTCCAGCCCCTACACCCCTCCCTATCTCTGTAACCTCCTCCAGCCCCTACATCCCTCCCTATCTCTGTAACCTCCTCCAGCCCCTACACCCTTCCCTATCTCTGTAACCACCTCCAGCCCCTACACCCCTCCCTATCTCTGTAACCTCCTCCAGCCCCTACACCCCTCCCTATCTCTGTAACCCCTCCAGCCCCTACACCCCTCCCTATCCGCTCTCTCAGCTGGATGTAGAAGTTCTGGTCGCCAGGAAGGGCACTGTATAAATGGGAGTCTTATTTTCTTTTCCTTCTGTCTGAAGGACTCCCAGACCCCTCCGACCCTGCAGCAGTGAACAAAGCAACAATGACCGAGGTCGTGCTTACCCGGGAGGGTTGAATGGTCAGCAGTGAGTGTGGTCGAGACCCCAGGTGTACTGACAGCTGTCACTAAAGTTGTGTCACTGAGCACCGTCATTGTTGTGGTCATTGTACCTGAGGGTAGAGAGAAGCAGTTAGGTGAGGTCAATTTAATCCTCCTTGTTTTCAAATCCTCCATGGTCCTCGACCCCGCTCCCTCCCTATCTCTGTAACCACCTCCAGCCCCTACACCCCTCCCTATCTCTGTAACCTCCTCCAGCCACTAGACCCCTCCCTATCTCTGTAAACCCCTCCAGCCACTCTACCCCTCGCTATCTCTGTAACCCCCTCCAGCCCCTACACCACTCCCTATCTCTGTAACCCCCTCCAGCCCCTACACCCCTCCCTATCTCTGTAACCCCCTCCAGCCCCTACACCCCTCCCTATCTCTGTAACCTCCTCCAGCCCCTACATCCCTCCCTATCTCTGTAACCACCTCCAGCCCCTACACCCCCCCTATCTCTGTAACCTCCTCCAGCCCCTACACCCCTCCCTATCTCTGTAACCTCTTCCAGCCACGACACCCCACCCTATGTCTGTAACCTCCTCCAGACCCCTACACCCCTCCCTATCTCTGTATCCTCCTCCAGCCCCTACACCCCTCCCTATCTCTGTAACCCCCTCCAACCCCTACACCCCTCCCTGTCTCTGTAACCCCCTCCAGCACCTACACTCCTCCCTATCTCTGTAACCTCCTCCAGCACCGAAACCCCTCCCTATCTCTGCAACCCCATCCAGCCCCTCCACCCCTCCCTATCTCTGTAACATCCTTCAGCCCCTACACCCCTCCCTATCTCAGAAACCTCCTCCAGCCCCTTCACCCCTCCCTATCTCTGTAACCTCCTCCAGCCCCTACAACCCTCCCTATCTCTGGAACCCGCTCCAGCCCCTACACCCCTCCCTATCTCTGTAACCTACTCCGGCTCCAACACCTGTCCCTATCTCAGTAACCCCCTCCAGAACCTACCCCTTCCCTATATCTGTAGCCTCCTCCAGCCCCTACACCCGTCCCTATCTCTGTAACCTCCTCCAGCCCCTACACCCCTCCCTGTCTCTGTAAACCCCTCCAGCCCCTACACCCCTCCCTATCTCTGAAACCCCCTCCAGCTCATACATCCCTCACTAGCTCTGTAACCTCCTCCAGACCCCTACACCCCTCCCTATCTCTGTAACCCCCTCCAGCCACTGCACCCTTCCTATCTCTGTAACCCCCTCCATCCCCTGCACCCCTCCCTATCTCTGTATCCCCCTCCAGCCCCTAAACCCCTCCCCATCTCTGTAACCCCCTCCAGCCCCTACACACCTCCCTATCTCTGTATCCCCCTCCAGCCCCTAAACCCCTCCCTATCTCTGTAACCCCCTCCAGTCCCTACACCCCTCCCTATCCGCTCTCTCAGCTGGATATAGAAGTTCTGGTTGCCAGGAAGGGCACTGAAAAAATGTGAGTCTTATTTTCTTATCCTTCTGTCTGAGAAACTCCCAGACCCCTCCGACCCTGCAGCAGTGAACAAAGCAACAATGACCGAGGTCGTGCTTACCCGGGAGGGTTGTATGGTCAGCAGTGAGTGTGGTCGGGACCCCAGGTGTACTGACAGCTGTCACTAAAGTTGTGTCACTGAGCACCTTCATTGGTGTGGTCATTGTACCTGAGGGTAGAGAGAAGCAGTTAGGTGAGGTCAATTTAATCCTCCATGTTTTCAAATCCTCCATGGTCCTCGACCCCGCTCGCTCCCTATCTCTGTAACCCCCTCCGGCCCCTACACCACTCCCTATCTGTGTAACCCCCTCCAGCCCCTACACCCCTCCCTATCTCTGTAACCCCCTCCAGCCCCTATACCCCTCCCTATCTCTGTAACCCCCTCCAGCCCCTACACCCTTCCCTATCTCTGTAACCTCCTCCAGCCCCTACACCCCTCCCTATCTGTAACCCCCTCCAGCCCCTAAACCCCACCCCATCTCTGTAACCTCCTCCAGACCCCTACACCCCTCCCTATCTCTATATCCTCCTCCAGCCCCTACACCCCTCCCTATCTCTGTAACCCCCTCCAACCCTTACACCCCTCCCTGTCTCTGTAACCCCCTCCAGCATCTACACTCCTCCCTATCTCTGTAACCTCCTCCAGCACCGAAACCCATCCCTAACTCTGTAACCCCCTCCAGCCCCTACACCCTTCCCTATCTCAGAAACCTCCTTCAGCCCCTTCACCCCTCCCTATCTCAGAAACCTCCTCCAACCCCTTCACCCCTCCCTATCTCTGTAACCTCCTCCAGCCCCTACAACCCTCCCTATCTCTGGAACCCGCTCCAGCCCCTACACCCCTCCCTATCTCTGTAACCTCCTCCAGCCCCTACAACCCTCCCTATCTCTGCAACCTCCTCCAACCCCTTCACCCCTCCCTATCTCAGTAACCCCCTCCAGAACCTACCCCTTCCCTATATCTGTAGCCTCCTCCAGCCCCTACACCCGTCCCTATCTCTGTAACCTCCTCCAGCCCCTGCACCCCTCCCTATCTCTGTAACCCCTCCAGTCCCTACACCCCTCCCTATCTCTGTAACCCCCTCCAGCCCCTACACCCCTCCCTATCTCTGTAACCTCCTCCAGCCCCTACACCCCTCCCTATCTCTGTAAACTCCTCCAGCCCCTACACCCTCCCTATCTCTGTAACCTCCTCCAGCCCCTACACCCTTCCCTATCTCTGTAACCCCCTCCAGCCCCTACACCCCTCCCTATCTCTGTAACCTCCCCCAGCCCCTACACCCCTCCCTATCTCTGTAACCCCTCCAGCCCCTACACCCCTCCCTATCCGCTCTCTCAACTGGGTGTAGAAGTTCTGGTCGCCAGGAAGGGCACTGTATAAATGGGAGTCTTATTTTCATATCCTTCTGTCTGAGGGACTCCCAGACCCCTCCGACCCTGCAGCAGTGAACAAAGCAACAATGACCGAGGTCGTGCTTACCCGGGAGGGTTGAATGGTCAGCAGTGAGTGTGGTCGAGACCCCAGGTGTACTGACAGCTGTCACTAAAGTTGTGTCACTGAGCACCGTCATTGGTGTGGTCATTGTACCTGAGGGTAGAGAGAAGCAGTTAGGTGAGGTCAATTTAATCCTCCTTGTTTTCAAATCCTCCATGGCCCTCGAACCCCGCTCCCTCCCTATCTCTGTAACCCCCTCCGGCCCCTACTCCCCTCCCTATCTCTGTAACCCCCTCCAGCCCCGACACACCTCCCTATCTCTGTAACCTCCTCCAGCCCCTACACCCCTCCCTATCTCTGTAACCTCCTCCAGCCCCTACACCCCTCCCTATCTCTGTAACCTCCTCCAGCCACTACACCCCTCCCTATCTCTGTAAACCCCTCCAGCTACTACACCCCTCGCTATCTCTGTAACCCCCTCCAGCCCCGACATCCCTCCCTATCTCTGTAACCTCCTCCAGCCACTACACCACTCCCTATCTCTGTAACCCCCTCCAGCCCCTACACCCCTCCCTATCTCTGTAACCCCCTCCAGCCCCTACACCACTCCCGATCTCTGTAACCTCCTCCAGCCCCTACATCCCTCCCTATCTCTGTAACCTCCTCCAGCCCCTACACCACTCCCTATCTCTGTAACCTCCTCCAGCCCCTACACCCTTCCCTATCTCTGTAACCTCCTCCAGCCCCTACACCCCTCCCTATCTCTGTAAACCCCTCCAGCCACTCTACCCCTCGCTATCTCTGTAACCCCCTCCAGCCCCTACATCCCGCCCTATCTCTGTATCCTCCTCCAGCCACTACACCCCTCCCTATCTCTGTAACCCACTCCAGCCCCTACACCCCTCCCTATCTCTGTAACCCCCTCCAGCCACTACACCCCTCCCTATCTCTGTAACCCCCTCCAGCCCCTACACCACTCCCTATCTCTGTATCCTCCTCCAGCCCCTACACCACTCCCTATCTCTGTAACACCCTCCAGCCCCTACACCTCTCACTATCTCTGTAACCCCCTCCAGCCCCTACACCCCTCCCTATCTCTGTAACCCCCTCCAGCCCCTATACCCCTCCCTATCTCTGTAACCCCCTCCAGCCCCTACACCCTTCCCTATCTCTGTAACCTCCTCCAGCCCCTACACCCCTCCCTATCAGTAACCCCCTCCAGCCCCTAAACCCCACCCCATCTCTGTAACCTCCTCCAGACCCCTACACCCCTCCCTATCTCTATATCCTCCTCCAGCCCCTACACCCCTCCCTATCTCTGTAACCCCCTCCAACCCTTACACCCCTCCCTGTCTCTGTAACCCCCTCCAGCATCTACACTCCTCCCTATCTCTGTAACCTCCTCCAGCACCGAAAACCATCCCTATCTCTGCAACCCCATCCAGCCCCTACACCCCTGCCTATCTCAGAAACCTCCTCCAGCCCCTTCACCCCTCCCTATCTCAGAAACCTCCTCCAACCCCTTCACCCCTCCCTATCTCTGTAACCTCCTCCAGCCCCTACAACCCTCCCTATATCTGGAACCCGCTCCAGCCCCTACACCCCTCCCTATCTCTGTAACCTCCTCCAGCCCCTACAACCCTCCCTATTCTGCAACCTCCTCCAACCCCTTCACCCCTCCCTATCTCAGTAACCCCCTCCAGAACCTACCCCTTCCCTATATCTGTAGCCTCCTCCAGCCCCTACACCCGTCCCTATCTCTGCAACCTCCTCCAGCCCCTACACCCCTCCCTATCTCTGTAACCTCCTCCAGCCCCTACACCCCTCCCTATCTCTGTAACCCCTCCAGTCCCTACACCCCTCCCTATCTCTGTAACCCCCTCCAGCCGCTACACCCCTCCCTATCTCTGTAACCTCCTCCAGCCCCTACACCCCTCCCTATCTCTGTATCCTCCTCCAGCCCCTACATCCCTCCCGATCTCTGTATCCCCCTCCAGCCCCTACACCCCTCCCTATCTCTGTAACCTCCTCCAGCCCCTACACCCTTCCCTATCTCTGTAACCCCCTCCAGCCCCTACACACCTCCCTATCTCTGTAACCTCCCCCAGCCCCTACACCCCTCCCTATCTCTGTAACCCCTCCAGCCCCTACACCCCTCCCTATCCGCTCTCTCAACTGGGTGTAGAAGTTCTGGTCGCCAGGAAGGGCACTGTATAAATGCAAGTCTTATTTTCATATCCTTCTGTCTGAGGGACTCCCAGACCCCTCCGACCCTGCAGCAGTGAACAAAGCAACAATGACCGAGGTCGTGCTTACCCGGGAGGGTTGAATGGTCAGCAGTGAGTGTGGTCGAGACCCCAGGTGTACTGACAGCTGTCACTAAAGTTGTGTCACTGAGCACCGTCATTGGTGTGGTCATTGTACCTGAGGGGAGAGAGAAGCAGTTAGGTGAGGTCAATTTAATCCTCCTTGTTTTCAAATCCTCCATGGTCCTCGAACCCCGCTCCCTCCCTATCTCTGTAACCCCCTCCGGCCCCTACACACCTCCCTATCTCTGTAACCTCCTCCAGCCCCTACACCCCTCCCTATCTCTGTAACCTCCTCCAGCCACTAGACCCCTCCCTATCTCTGTAAACCCCTCCAGCCACTCTACCCCTCGCTATCTCTGTAACCCCCTCCAGCCCCTACATCCCGCCCTATCTCTGTATCCTCCTCCAGTCCCTACACCCCTCCCTATCTCTGTAACCCCCTCCAGCCACTACACCCCTCCCTATCTCTGTAACCCCCTCCAGCCCCTACACCCCTCCCTATCTCTGTATCCTCCTCCAGCCCCTACACCACTCCCTATCTCTGTAACACCCTCCAGCCCCTACACCTCTCCCTATCTCTGTAACCCCCTCCAGCCCCTACACCCCTCCCTATCTCTGTAACCCCCTCCAGCCACTACACCCCTCCCTATCTCTGTAACCCCCTCCAGCCCCTACACCCCTCCCTATCTCTGTAACCTCCTCCAGCCCCTACATCCCTCCCTATCTCTGTAACCACCTCCAGCCCCTACACCCCTCCCTATCTCTGTAACCTCCTCCAGCCACGACACCCCTCCCTATGTCTGTAACCTCCTCCAGACCCCTACACCCCTCCCTATCTCTGTATCCTCCTCCAGCCCCTACACCCCTCCCTATCTCTGTAACCCCCTCCAACCCCTACACCCCTCCCTGTCTCTGTAACCCCCTCCAGCACCTACACTCCTCCCTATCTCTGTAACCTCCTCCAGCACCGAAACCCCTCCCTATCTCTGCAACCCCATCCAGCCCCTCCACCCCTCCCTATCTCTGTAACATCCTTCAGCCCCTACACCCCTCCCTATCTCAGAAACCTCCTCCAGCCCCTTCACCCCTTCCTATCTCTGTAACCTCCTCCAGCCCCTACAACCCTCCCTATCTCTGGAACCCGCTCCAGCCCCTACACCCCTCCCTATCTCTGTAACCTACTCCGGCTCCTACACCTGTCCCTATCTCAGTAACCCCCTCCAGAACCTACCCCTTCCCTATATCTGTAGCCTCCTCCAGCCCCTACACCCGTCCCTATCTCTGTAACCTCCTCCAGCCCCTACACCCCTCCCTGTCTCTGTAAACCCCTCCAGCCCCTACACCCCTCCCTATCTCTGAAACCCCCTCCAGCTCATACATCCCTCACTAGCTCTGTAACCTCCTCCAGCCCCTTCACCCCTCCCTATCTCTGTAACCCCCTCCAGCCCCTACACCCCTCCCTATTTCTGTAAACTCCTCCAGCCCCTACACCCCTCGCTATCCCTGTCACCCTTCCAGCCCCTTCACCCCTCCCTATCTCTGTGACCCCCTCCAGCCCCTACACACCTCCCTATCTCTGTAACCCCCTCCAGCCCCTACACCCCTCCCTATCCGCTCTCTCAGCTGGATATAGAAGTTCTGGTTGCCAGGAAGGGCACTAAAAAAATGTGAGTCTTATTTTCTTATCCTTCTGTCTGAGGGACTCCCAGACCCCTCCGACCCTGCAGCAGTGAACAAAGCAACAATGACCGAGGTCGTGCTTACCCGGGAGGGTTGAATGGTCAGCAGTGAGTGTGGTCGTGACCCCAGGTGTACTGACAGCTGTCACTAAAGTTGTGTCACTGAGCACCTTCATTGGTGTGGTCATTGTACCTGAGGGGAGAGAGAAGCAGTTAGGTGAGGTCAATTTAATCCTCCATGTTTTCAAATCCTCCATGGCCCTCGAACCCCGATCCCTCCCTATCTCTGTAACCTCCTCCAGCCCCTACAACCCTCCCTATCTCTGGAACCCGCTCCAGCCCCTACACCCCTCCCTATCTCTGTAACCTACTCCGGCTCCTACACCTGTCCCTATCTCAGTAACCCCCTCCAGAACCTACCCCTTCCCTATATCTGTAGCCTCCTCCAGACCCCTACACCCCTCCCTATCTCTGTAACCTCCTCCAGCCCCTACACCTCTCACTATCTCTGTAACCTCCTCCAGCCCCTACACCTCTCACTATCTCTGTAACCTCCTCCAGCCCCTGCACCCCTCCCTATCTCTGTAACCTCCTCCAGCCCCTACACCCCTCCCTATCTCTGTAACCTCCTCCAGACCCCTACACCCTTCCCTATCTTTGTAACCCCCTCCAGCCCCTACACCCCTCCCTATCTCTGTAACCTCCTCCAGCCCCTACACCCCTCCCTATCTCTGCGACCTTCTCCAGCCCCTACATCCCTCCCTATCTCTGTGACCTTCTCCAGCCCCTACACCCCTCCCTATCTCTGTAACCTCCTCCAGCCGCTACACCCCTCCCTATCTCTGTAACCCCCTCCAGCCCCTACACCCTTCCCTATCTCTGTAACCTCCTCCAGCCCCTTCACCCCTCCCTAGCTCTGTAATCACCTCCAGCCCCTACACCCCTCCCTATCTGTGTAACCACCTCCAGCCCCGACACACCTCCCTATCTCTGTAACCTCCTCCAGCCCCTACACCCCTCCCTATCTCTGTAACGTCCTCCAGCCCCTACACCCCTCCCTATCTAAGTAACCTCCTCCAACCTCTACACTGCACCCTATCTCTGTAACCTCCTCCAGCACTTACACCCCTCCATATCTCTAACCTCCTCCAGCCCCTAAACCCCTCCCTATCTCTGTAACCTCCTCAAACCCCGACACTCCTCCCTATCTCTGTAACCCCCTCCAGCCCCTACACCCCTCCCTATCTCTGTAACCTCCTCCAGCCCCTACACCCCTCCCTATCTCTGTAACCCCCTCCAGCCCCTACACCCCTCCCTATCTCTGTGACATTTTCCAGCCCCTACACCCCTCCCTAACTCTGTAACCCCCTCCAGCCCCTACACCCCCTCCCTAACTCTGTAACCCCCTCCAGCCCCTACACCCCTCCCTATCTCTGTAACCTCCTCCAGCCCCTACACCCCTCCCGATCTCTGTAACCCCCTCCAGCCCCTACACCCCTCCCGATCTCTGCAACCCCCTCCAGCCCCGACACCCCTCCCTATCTCCGTAACCTCCTCCAGTCCCTACACCCCTCCCTAACTCTGTAACCCCCTCCAGCCCCTACACCCCTCCCTATCTCTGTAACCTCCTCCAGCCCCTACACCCCTCCCGATCTCTGTAACCCCCTCCAGCCGCGACACTCCTCCCTATCTCTGTAACCTCCTCCAGCCCCTACAGCCCTCCCTATCTCTGTTATCACCTCCAGCCCCTGCACCCCTCCCAATCTCTGTAACCTCCTCCAGCCCCTACACCCATCCATATCTCTGTCACCTCCTCAAACCCTGACACTCCTCCCTATCTCTGTAACCTCCTCCAGCCCCTATACCCCTCCCTATCTCTGTAAACTCCTCCAGCCCCTACACCACTCCCTATCTGTGTAACCACCTCCAGCCCCTACACCCCTCCCTATCTCTGTAACCTCCTCCAGCCCCTACACCCCTCCCTATCTCTGTAACCTCCACAGGCCCCTACACCCCTCCCTATCTCTGTAACCTCCTCCAGCCCCTACACCCCTCCCTATCTCTGTAACCTCCTCCAGACCCTACACCCCTCCCTATCTCTGTAACCTCCTCCAGCCCCTACACACCTCCCTATCTAAGTAACCTCCTCCAACCTCTACACTGCACCCTATCTCTGTAACCTCCTCCAGCCCCTACACCCCTCCATATCTCTGTAACCTCCTACAGCCCCTACACCCCTCCCTATCTCTGTAACCCCCTCCAGCCCCTACACCCCTCCCTATCTCTGTAACCCCCTCCAGCCCCTACACCCCTCCCTATCTCTGTAACCCCCTCCAGCCCCTACACCCCTCCCTATCACTGAAACCCCCTCCAGCCTCTACACCCCTCCCGATCTCTGTTACCACCTCCAGCCCCTACACCCCTCCCTATCTCTGTAACCCCCTCCAGCCCCTACACCCCTCCCTATCTCTGTATCCTCCTCCAGCCCCTACACCCCTCCCTATCTCTGTAACCTCGTCCAGTCGCTACACCCCTCCCTATCTCTGTGACCTTCTCCAGCCCCTACACCTCTCCCTATCTCTGTAACCTCCTCCAGCCACTACACCCCTCCCTATCTCTGTCACCTCCTCCAGCCCCTACACCCCTCCCTATCTCTGTAAACACCTCCAGGCCCTACATCTCTCCCTATCTCTGTAACCACCTCCAGCCCCTACATCCCTCCCTATCTCTGTAACCTCCTCCAGCCCCTACACCCCTCGCTATCTCTGTAACCTCCTCCAGCCCCTACACCTCTCCCTATCTCTGTAACCACATCCAGGCCCTACACCCCTCCCGATCTCTGTAACCCTCCCCAGCCCCGACACCCCTCCCTATCTCTGTAACCTCCTCCAGCCCCTACACCTCTCGCTATCTCTGTAACCTCCTCCAGCCCCTACAGCCCTCCCTATCTCGATAAGCCCCTCCAGCCACGACACCCCTCCCTGTCTCCGTAAACCCCTCCAGCACCTACACCACTCCCTATCTGTGTAACCTCCTCAAACCCCGACACACCTCCCTATCTCTGTAACCCCCTCCAGCCCCTACACCCCTCCCTATCTCTGTAACCCCCTCCAGCCCCTACACCCTCCCTATCTCTGTAACCCCCTCCAGCCCCTACACACCTCCCTATCTCTATAACCTCCTCCAGCCTCTACACCTCTCCATATCTCTGTAACCTCCTCCAGCCCCTACACCCCTCCCTATCTCTGTAACCTCCTCCAGCCGCTACACCCCTCCCTATCTCTGTAACCACCTCCAGCCCCGACACCCTTCTCATCTCTGTAACCTCCTCCAGCCCCTACACACCTCCCAATCTCTGTGACCTTCTCCAGCCCCTACACCCTTCCCTATCTCTGTAACCTCCTCCAGCCACTACACCCCTCCCTATCTCTGTAACCTCCTCCAGCCCCTACACCCCTCCCTATCTCTGTAACCACCTCCAGGCCGTACACATCTCCCTATCTCTGTAACCACCTCCAGCCCCTACACCCCTCCCTATCTCTGTAACCCCCTCCAGCCCCTACACCCCTCCCTATCTCTGTGACTTTTTCCAGCCCCTACACCCCTCCCTAACTCTGTAACCCCCTCCAGCCCCTACACCCCCTCCCTAACTCTGTAACCCCCTCCAGCCCCTACACCCCTCCCTATCTCTGTAACCTCCTCCAGCCCCTACACCCCTCCCGATCTCTGTAACCCCCTCCAGCCCCGACACTCCTCCCTATCTCTGTAACCTCCTCCAGTCCCTACACCCCTCCCGATCTCTGTAACCCCCTCCAGCCCCGACACTCCTCCCTATCTCTGTAACCCCCTCCAGCCCCTACACCCCTCCATATCTCTGTAACCTCCTCCAGCCCCTACACCCCTCCCGATCTCTGTAACCCCCTCCAGCCCCGACACCCCTCCCTATCTCCGTAACCTCCTCCAGTCCCTACACCCCTCCCTAACTCTGTAACCCCCTCCAGCCCCTACACCCCTCCCTATCTCTGTAACCTCCTCCAGCCCCTACACCCCTCCCGATCTCTGTAACCCCCTCCAGCCCCGACACTCCTCCCTATCTCTGCAACCTCCTCCAGCCCCTACAGCCCTCCCTATCTCTGTTATCAACTTCAGCCCCTACACCCCTCCCTATCTCTGTAACCTCCTCCAGCCCCTACACCCATCCATATCTCTGTCACCTCCTCAAACCCCGACACTCCTCCCTATCTCTGTAACCACCTGCAGCCCCTACACCCCTCCCTATCTCTGTAACCTCCTCCAGCCCCTACACCCATCCATATCTCTGTCACCTCCTCAAACCCCGACACTCCTCCCTATCACTGTAACCTCCTCCAGCCCCTATACCCCTCCCTATCTCTGTAAACTCCTCCAGCCCCTACACCACTCCCTATCTGTGTAACCACCTCCAGCCCCTACACCCCTCCCTATCTCTGTAACCTCCTCCAGCCCATAGACCCCTCCCTATCTCTGTAACCTCCACAGGCCCCTACACCCCTCCCTATCTCTGTAACCTCCTCCAGCCCCTACACCCCTCCCTATCTCTGTAACCTCCTCCAGACCCTACACCCCTCCCTATCTCTGTAACCTCCTCCAGCCCCTACACCCCTCCATATCTCTGTAACCTCCTACAGCCCCTACACCCCTCCCTATCTCTGTAACCCCCTCCAGCCCCTACACCCTTCCCTATCTCTGTAACCCTCTCCAGCTGCTACACCCCTCCCTATCTCTGTAACCTCCTCCAGCCCCTACAGCCCTCCCTATCTCTATAAGCCCCTCCAGCCACTACACCCCTCCCTATCTCTGTAACACCCTCCAGCCCCTACACCCCTCCCTATCTCTGTAACCCCCTCCAGCCCCTACACCCCTCCCTATCTCTGTAACCCCCTCCAGCCCCTACACCCCTCCCTATCTCTGTAACCCCCTCCAGCCCCTACACCCCTCCCTATCACTGAAACCCCCTCCAGCCTCTACACCCCTCCCGATCTCTGTTACCACCTCCAGCCCCTACACCCCTCCCTATCTCTGTAACCCCCTCCAGCCCCTACAACCCTCCCTATCTCTGTAACCTCCTCCAGCCCCTACACCCCTCCCTATCTCTGTAACCTCGTCCAGTCGCTACACCCCTCCCTATCTCTGTGACCTTCTCCAGCCCCTACACCCCTCCCTATCTCTGTAACCTCCTCCAGCCACTACACCCCTCCCTATCTCTGTAACCTCCTCCAGCCCCGACACCCCTCCCTATCTCTGTAACCACCTCCAGGCCCTACACCTCTCCCTATCTCTGTAACCACCTCCAGCCCCTACATCCCTCCCTATCTCTGTAACCTCCTCCAGCCCCTACACCCCTCGCTATCTCTGTAACCTCCTCCAGCCCCTACAGCCCTCCCTATCTCTATAAGCCCCTCCAGCCACTACACCCCTCCCTATCTCCGTAAACCCCTCCAGCACCTACACCACTCCCTATCTGTGTAACCTCCTCAAACCCCGACACACCTCCCTATCTCTGTAACCCCCTCCAGCCCCTACACCCCTCCCTATCTCTGTAACCCCCTCCAGCCCCTACACCCTCCCTATCTCTGTTACCCCCTCCAGCCCCTACACACCTCCCTATCTCTATAACCTCCTCCAGCCCCTACACCTCTCCCTATCTCTGTAACCTCCTCCAGCCCCTACACCCCTCCCTATATCTGGAACCTCCTCCAGCCGCTACACCCCTCCCTATCTCTGTAACCTCCTCCAGCCCCTACACCCCTCCCTATCTCTGTAACCACTTCCAGGCCCTACACCTCTCCCTATCTCTGTAACCACCTCCAGCCCCTACATCCCTCCCTATCTCTGTAACCTCCTCCAGCCCCTACACCCCTCGCTATCTCTGTAACCTCCTCCAGCCCCTACACCTCTCCCTATCTCTGTAACCACCTCCAGGCCCTACACCTCTCCCGATCTCTGTAACCCTCCCCAGCCCCGACACCCCTCCCTATCTCTGTAACCTCCTCCAGCCCCTACACCCCTCGCTATCTCTGTAACCTCCTCCAGCCCCTACAGCCCTCCCTATCTCTATAAGCCCCTCCAGCCACTACACCCCTCCCTATCTCCGTAAACCCCTCCAGCACCTACACCACTCCCTATCTGTGTAACCTCCTCAAACCCCGACACACCTCCCTATCTCTGTAACCCCCTCCAGCCCCTACACCCCTCCCTATCTCTGTAACCCCCTCCAGCCCCTACACCCTCCCTATCTCTGTAACCTCCTCCAGCCGCTACAACCCTCCCTATCTGTGTAATCACCTCCAGCCCCTACACCCCTCCCTATCTCTGTAACCACCTCCAGCCCCGACACCCTTCTCATCTCTGTAACCTCCTCCAGCCCCTACACACCTCCCAATCTATGTGACCTTCTCCAGCCCCTACACCCTTCCCTATCTCTGTAACCTCCTCCAGCCACTACACCCCTCCCTATCTCTGTAACCTCCTCCAGCCCCTACACCCCTCCCTATCTCTGTAACCACCTCCAGGCCCTACACCTCTCCCTATCTCTGTAACCACCTCCAGCCCCTACACCCCTCCCTATCTCTGTAACCCCCTCCAGCCCCTACACCCCTCCCTATCTCTGTGACTTTTTCCAGCCCCTACACCCCTCCCTAACTCTGTAACCCCCTCCAGCCCCTACACCCCCTCCCTAACTCTGTAACCCCCTCCAGCCCCTACACCCCTCCCTATCTCTGTAACCTCCTCCAGCCCCTACACCCCTCCCGATCTCTGTAACCCCCTCCAGCCCCGACACTCCTCCCTATCTCTGTAACCTCCTCCAGTCCCTACACCCCTCCCGATCTCTGTAACCCCCTCCAGCCCCGACACTCCTCCCTATCTCTGTAACCCCCTCCAGCCCCTACACCCCTCCCTATCTCTGTAACCTCCTCCAGCCCCTACACCCCTCCCGATCTCTGTAACCCCCTCCAGCCCCGACACCCCTCCCTATCTCCGTAACCTCCTCCAGTCCCTACACCCCTCCCTAAATCCGTAACCCCCTCCAGCCCCTGCACCCCTCCCTATCTCTGTAACCTCCTCCAGCCCCTACACCCCTCCCGATCTCTGTAACCCCCTCCAGCCCCGACACTCCTCCCTATCTCTGTAACCTCCTCCAGCCCCTACAGCCCTCCCGATCTCTGTTATCACCTCCAGCCCCTACACCCCTCCCTATCTCTGTAACCTCCTCCAGCCCCTACACCCATCCATATCTCTGTCACCTCCTCAAACCCCGACACTCCTCCCTATCTCTGTAACCACCTGCAGCCCCTACACCCCTCCCTATCTCTGTAACCTCCTCCAGCCCCTACACCCATCCATATCTCTGTCACCTCCTCAAACCCCGACACTCCTCCCTATCACTGTAACCTCCTCCAGCCCCTATACCCCTCCCTATCTCTGTAAACTCCTCCAGCCCCTACACCACTCCCTATCTGTGTAACCACCTCCAGCCCCTACACCCCTCCCTATCTCTGTAACCTCCTCCAGCCCCTACACCCCTCCCTATCTCTGTAACCTCCACAGGCCCCTACACCCCTCCCTATCTCTGTAACCTCCTCCAGCCCCGACACCCCTCCCTATCTCTGTAACCTCCTCCAGACCCTACACCCCTCCCTATCTCTGTAACCTCCTCCAGCCCCTACACCCCTCCATATCTCTGTAACCTCCTACAGCCCCTACACCCCTCCCTATCTCTGTAACCCCCTCCAGCCCCTACACCCCTCCCTATCTCTGTAACCTCCTCCAGCCACTACACCCCTCCCTATCTCTGTAACCCCCTCCAGCCCCTACACCCCTCCCTATCTCTGTAACCTCCTCCAGCCACTACACCCCTCCCTATCTCTGTAACCTCCTCCAGCCACTACACCCCTCCCTATCTCTGTAACCCCCTCCAGCCCCTACACCCCTCCCTATCTCTGTAACCTCCTCCAGCCGCTACAACCCTCCCCATCTTTATAACCGCCTCCAGCCCCTACACCCCTCCATATCTCTGTGACCTCCTCCAGCCCCTACACCCCTCCCTATCTCTGTAACCCTCTCCAGCCGCTACACCCCTCCCTATCTCTGTAACCTCCTCCAGCCCCTACAGCCCTCCCTATCTCTGTAAGCCCCTCCAGCCACTACACCCCTCCCTATCTCTGTAACACCCTCCAGCCCCTACACCCCTCCCTATCTCTGTAACCCCCTCCAGCCCCTAAACCCCTCCCTATCTCTGTAACCCCCTCCAGCCCCTACACCCCTCCCTATCTCTGTAACCCCCTCCAGCCCCTACACCCCTCCCTATTACTGAAACCCCCTCCAGCCTCTACACCCCTCCCGATCTCTGTTACCACCTCCAGCCCCGACACCCCTCCCTATCTCTGTAACCCCCTCCAGCCCCTACACCCCTCCCTATCTCTGTAACCTCCTCCAGCCCCTACACCCCTCCCTATCTCTGTAACCTCGTCCAGTCGCTACACCCCTCCCTATCTCTGTGACCTTCTCCAGCCCCTACACCCCTCCCTATCTCTGTAACCTCCTCCAGCCACTACACCCCTCCCTATCTCTGTAACCTCCTCCAGCCCCTACACCCCTCCCTATCTCTGTAACCACCTCCAGGCCATACACCCCACCCTATCTCTGTAACCACCTCCAGCCCCTACATCCCTCCCTATCTCTGTAACCTCCTCCAGCCCCTACACCCCTCGCTATCTCTGTAACCTCCTCCAGCCCCTACACCTCTCCCTATCTCTGTAACCACCTCCAGGCCCTACACCCCTCCCGATCTCTGTAACCCTCCCCAGCCCCTACACCCCTCCCTATCTCTGTAACCTCCTCCAGCCCCTACACCCCTCGCTATCTCTGTAACCTCCTCCAGCGCCTACAGCCCTCCCTATCTCTATAAGCCCCTCCAGCCACTACACCCCTCCCTATCTCCGTAAACCCCTCCAGCACCTACACCACTCCCTATCTGTGTAACCTCCTCAAACCCCGACACACCTCCCTATCTCTGTAACCCCCTCCAGCCCCTACACCCCTCCTTATCTCTGTAACCCCCTCCAGCCCCTACACCCTCCCTATCTCTGTAACCCCCTCCAGCCCCTACACACCTCCCTATCTCTATAACCTCCTCCAGCCCCTACACCTCTCCCTATCTCTGTAACCTCCTCCAGCCCCTACACCCCTCCCTATCTCTGTAACCTCCTCCAGCCGCTACACCCCTCCCTATCTGTGTAATCACCTCCAGCCCCTACACCCCTCCCTTTCTCTGTAACCACCTCCAGCCCCGACACCCTTCTCATCTCTGTAACCTCCTCCAGCCCCTACACACCTCCCAATATCTGTGACCTTCTCCAGCCCCTACACCCTTCCCTATCTCTGTAACCTCCTCCAGCCACTACACCCCTCCCTATCTCTGTAACCTCCTCCAGCCCCTACACCCCTCCCTATCTCTGTAACCACCTCCAGCCCCTACACCCCTCCCTATCTCTGTAACCTCCTCCAGCCCCTACACCCCTCCCGATCTCTGTAACCTCCTCCAGCCCCTACACCCCTCCCTATCTCTGTAACCTCCTCCAGTCGCTACACCCCTCCCTATCTCTGTGACCTTCTCCAGCCCCTACACCCCTCCCTATCTCTGTAACCTCCTCCAGCCACTACACCCCTCCCTATCTCTGTAACCTCCTCCAGCCCCTACACCCCTCCCTATCTCTGTAACCCCCTCCATGGCCCTCGCCCCTCCCTATCTCTGTAACCTCCTCCAGCCCCTACACCCCTCCCTATCTCTGTAACCTCCTCCAGCCCCTACACCCCTCCCTATCTCTGTTACCCCCTCCAGCACCTACACCCCTACCTATCTCTGTAACCTCCTCCAGCCCCTACACCCCTCCCTATCTCTGTAACCCCCTCCAGCCCCTACACCTCTCCCTATCACTGAAACCCCCTCCAGCCTCTACACCCCTCCCGATCTCTGTTACCACCTCCAGCCCCTACACCCCTCCCTATCTCTGTAACCTCCTCCAGCCCCTACACCCCTCCCTATCTCTGTAACCTCCTCCAGTCGCTACACCCCTCCCTATCTCTGTGACCTTCTCCAGCCCCTACACCCCTCCCTATCTCTGTAACCTCCTCCAGCCACTACACCCCTCCCTATCTCTGTAACCTCCTCCAGCCCCTACACCCCTCCCTATCTCTGTAACCCCCTCCATGGCCCTCGCCCCTCCCTATCTCTGTAACCTCCTCCAGTCGCTACACCCCTCCCTATCTCTGTGACCTTCTCCAGCCCCTACACCCCTCCCTATCTCTGTAACCTCCTCCAGCCACTACACCCCTCCCTATCTCCGTAAACCCCTCCAGCACCTACACCACTCCCTATCTGTGTAACCTCCTCAAACCCCGACACACCTCCCTATCTCTGTAACCCCCTCCAGCCCCTACACCCCTCCTTATCTCTGTAACCCCCTCCAGCCACTACACCCCTCCCTATCTCCGTAAACCCCCCCAGCACCTACACCTCTCCCTATCTCTGTAACCACCTCCAGCCCCTACACCCCTCCCTATCTCTGTAACCTCCTCCAGCCCCTACACCCCTCCCGATCTCTGTAACCCTCCCCAGCCCCGACACCCCTCCCTATCTCTGTAACCTACTCCAGCCCCTACACCCCTCCCTATCTCTGTAACCTCCTCCAGCCCCTACACCCCTCCCTTTCTCTGTAACCTCCTCTGGCCCTACACCCCTCCCTATCTCTGTAACCTCCTCCAGCCGCTACAACCCTCCCTATCTCTGTAACCTCCTCCAGCCCCTACAGCCCTCCCTATCTCTATAAGCCCCTCCAGCCACTACACCCCTCCCTATCTCTGTAACCTCCTCCAGCCCCTACACTCCTCCCTATCTCTGTAACCCCCTCCAGCCCCTACACCCCTCCCTATCTCTGTTACCCCCTCCAGCACCTACACACCTACCTATCTCTGTAACCTCCTCCAGCCCCTACACCCCTCCCTATCTCTGTAACCCCCTCCAGCCCCTACACCTCTCCCTATCACTGAAACCCCCTCCAGCCTCTACACCCCTCCCGATCTCTGTTACCACCTCCAGCCCCTACACCCCTCCCTATCTCTGTAACCTCCTCCAGCCCCTACACCCCTCCCTATCTCTGTAACCTCCTCCAGTCGCTACACCCCTCCCTATCTCTGTGACCTTCTCCAGCCCCTACACCCCTCCCTATCTCTGTAACCTCCTCCAGCCACTACACCCCTCCCTATCTCTGTAACCTCCTCCAGCCCCTACACCCCTCCCTATCTCTGTAACCCCCTCCATGGCCCTCGCCCCTCCCTATCTCTGTAACCTCCTCCAGCCCCTACACCCCTCCCTATCTCTGTAACCTCCTCCAGCCCCTACACCCCTCCCTATCTCTGTAACCCCCTCCAGCCCCTGCACCCCTTCCAATCTCTGTAACCTACTCCAGCCCCTACACCCCTCCCTATCTCTGTAACCTCCTCCAGCTCCTACACCCCTCCCTTTCTCTGTAACCTCCTCTGGCCCTACACCCCTCCCTATCTCTGTAACCTCCTCCAGCCGCTACAACCCTCCCTATCTCTGTAACCTCCTCCAGCCCCTACAGCCCTCCCTATCTCTATAAGCCCCTCCAGCCACTACACCCCTCCCTATCTCTGTAACCTCCTCCAGCCCCTACACTCCTCCCTATCTCTGTAACCCCCTCCAGCCCCTACACCCCTCCCTATCTCTGTTACCCCCTCCAGCACCTACACCCCTACCTATCTCTGTAACCTCCTCCAGCCCCTACACCCCTCCCTATCTCTGTAACCCCCTCCAGCCCCTACACCTCTCCCTATCACTGAAACCCCCTCCAGCCTCTACACCCCTCCCGATCTCTGTTACCACCTCCAGCCCCTACACCCCTCCCTATCTCTTTAACCTCCTCCAGCCCCTACACCCCTCCCTATCTCTGTAACCTCCTCCAGTCGCTACACCCCTCCCTATCTCTGTGACCTTCTCCAGCCCCTACACCCCTCCCTATCTCTGTAACCTCCTCCAGCCACTACACCCCTCCCTATCTCTGTAACCTCCTCCAGCCCCTACACCCCTCCCTATCTCTGTAACCACCTCCAGGCCCTACACCTCTCCCTATGTCTGTAACCTCCTCCAGCCCCTACACCCCTCCCTATCTCTGTAACCTCCTCCAGTCGCTACACCCCTCCCTATCTCTGTGACCTTCTCCAGCCCCTACACCCCTCCCTATCTCTGTAACCTCCTCCAGCCGCTACACCCCTCCCTATCTGTGTAATCACCTCCAGCCCCTACACCCCTCCCTATCTCTGTAACCACCTCCAGCCCCGACACCCTTCTCATCTCTGTAACCTCCTCCAGCCCCTACACACCTCCCAATCTCTCTGACCTTCTCCAGCCCCTACATCCTTCCCTATCTCTGTAACCTCCTCCAGCCACTACACCCCTCCCTATCTCTGTAACCTCCTCCAGCCCCTACACCCCTCCCTATCTCTGTAACCACCTCCAGGCCCTACACCTCTCCCTATCTCTGTAACCACCTCCAGCCCCTACATCCCTCCCTATCTCTGTAACCTCCTCCAGCCCCTACACCCCTCCCGATCTCTGTAACCCTCCCCAGCCCCGACACCCCTCCCTATCTCTGTAACCTCCTCCAGCCCCTACACCCCTCGCTATCTCTGTAACCTCCTCGAGCCCCTACACCTCTCCCTATCTCTGTGACCTTCTCCAGCCCCTACACCCCTCCCTATCTCTGTAACCTCCTCCAGCCGCTACACCCCTCCCTATCTGTGTAATCACCTCCAGCCCCTACACCCCTCCCTATCTCTGTAACCACCTCCAGCCCCGACACCCTTCTCATCTCTGTAACCTCCTCCAGCCCCTACACACCTCCCAATCTCTCTGACCTTCTCCAGCCCCTACATCCTTCCCTATCTCTGTAACCTCCTCCAGCCACTACACCCCTCCCTATCTCTGTAACCTCCTCCAGCCCCTACACCCCTCCCTATCTCTGTAACCACCTCCAGGCCCTACACCTCTCCCTATCTCTGTAACCACCTCCAGCCCCTACATCCCTCCCTATCTCTGTAACCTCCTCCAGCCCCTACACCCCTCCCGATCTCTGTAACCCTCCCCAGCCCCGACACCCCTCCCTATCTCTGTAACCTCCTCCAGCCCCTACACCCCTCGCTATCTCTGTAACCTCCTCGAGCCCCTACACCTCTCCCTATCTCTGTAACCTTCTCCAGCCCCTACACCCCTCCCTATCTCTGTAACCTCCTCCAGCCCCTACACCCCTCCCTATCCGCTCCCTCAGCTGGATGTAGAAGTTCTGGTCACCAGGAAGGGCACTGCATAAATGCAAGTCTTATTTTCTCTTCCTTCTGTCTGAGGGACTCCCAGACCCCTCCGACCCTGCAGCAGTGAACAAAGCAACAATGACCGAGGTCGTGCTTACCCGGGAGGGTTGAATGGTCAGCAGTGAGTGTGGTCGAGACCCCAGGTGTACTGACAGCTGTCACTAAAGTTGTGTCACTGAGCACCGTCATTGGTGTGGTCATTGTACCTGAGGGAGAGAGAAGCAGTTAGGTGAGGTCAATTTAATCCTCCATGTTTTCAAATCCTCCATGGCCCTCGAACCCCGCTCCCTCCCTATCTCTGTAACCACCTCCAGCCCCTACACCCCTCCCTATCTCTGTAACCTCCTCCAGCCCCTACACCCCTCCCTATCTCTGTCACCCCCTCCAGCCCCTACAACCCTCCCTATCTCTGTAACCTCCTCCAGCCCTTACACCCCTCCCTCTCTCTGTAACCCCCTCGAGCCCCTACACCCCTCCCTATCTCTGTAACCCCCTCCAGCCCCTACACCCCTCCCTATCTCTGTAACCTCCACCAGCCCTTACACCCCTCCCTATCTCTGTAACCTCCTCCAGCCCTTACACCCCTCCCTATCTCTGTAACCTCCTCCAGACCCTACACCCCTCCCTAACTCTGTAACCTCCTCCAGACCCCTACACCCCTCCCAATCTCTGTAACCCCCTCCAGCCCCTACACCCCTCCCTATCTCTGTAACCCCTTCGAGCCCCTACACCCCTCCCTATCTCTGTAACCTCCTCCAGCCCCTTCACACCTCCCTATCTCTGTAACCCCCTCCATGGCCCTCGCCCCTCCCTATCTCTGTAATTTCCTCCAGCTCCTACACCCCTCCCTATCTCTGTAACCTCCTCCAGCCGCTACACCCCTCCCTATTTCTGTAACCTCCTCCAGCCCCTACACCCCTCCCTATCTCTGCAACCTCCTCCAGACCCTACACCCCTCCCGATCTCTGTGACCTCCTCCAGCCCCTATACCCCTCCCTATCTCTGCAACCTCCTCCAGACCCTACACCCCTCCCGATCTCTGTGACCTCCTCCAGCCCCTACACCCCTCCATATCTCTGTAACCTCCTACAGCCCCTACACCCCTCCCTATCTCTGTAACCCCCTCCAGCCCCTGCACCCCTCCCTATCTCTGTAACCTCCTCCAGCTCCTACACCCCTCCCTATCTCTGTAACCCCCTCCATGGCCCTCGCCCCTCCCTATCTCTGTAACCTCCTCCAGCCCCTACACCCCTCCCTATCTCTGTAACCTCCTCCAGCCCCTACACCCCTCCCTATCTCTGTAACCCCCTCCAGCCCCTGCACCCCTTCCAATCTCTGTAACCTACTCCAGCCCCTACACCCCTCCCTATCTCTGTAACCTCCTCCAGCCCCTACACCCCTCCCTTTCTCTGTAACTTCCTCCAGCCCCTCCACGCCTCCCTATCTCTGTAACTTCCTCCAGCCCCTACACCCCTCCCTATCTCTGTAACCTCCTCCAGCCCCTACACCCCTCCAGATCACTGTAACCCCCTCCAGCCCCTACACTCCTCCCTATCTCTGTAACTTCCTCCAGCCCCTACACCCCTCCCTATCTCTGTCACCTCCTCCAGCTCATACACCACTCCCTATCTCTGAAACCCCTTCCATGGCCCTTGCCCCTCCCTATCTCTGTAACCACCCTCCAGCCCCTACACCCCTCCCTATCTCTGTAACCTCCTCCAGCCCCTACACACATCCCTATCTCTGTAACCCCCTCCAGCCGCTACACACCTCCCTATCTCTGTAACCTCCCCCAGCCCCTACACCCCTCCCTAACTCTGTAACCTCCTCCAGCCGCTACACACCTCCCTATCTCTGTAACCTCCCCCAGCCCCTGCACCCCTCCCTAACTCTGTAACCCCCTCCAGACCCTACACACCTCCCTATCTCTGTAACCTCCTCCAGCCGCTACACACCTCCCTATCTCTGTAATCTCCTCCAGCCCCTACACCCCTCCCTATCTCTGTAATCTCCTCCAGTCCCTACACTCCTCCCTATCTGTGTAACGTCCTCCAGCCCGTGCAACCCTCCCTTTCTCTGTAACCACCTCCAGCCCCTACACCCCTCCCTATCTCTGTAACCCCCTCCAGCCCCTACACTCCTCCCTATCTCTGTAACCACCTCCAGCCCCTACACCCCTCCCTATCTCTATAACCCCCTCCAGCCCCTACACCCCATCCCTATCTCTGTAATCTCCTCCAGTCCCTACACCCCTCCCTATCTGTGTAACCTCCTCCAGCCCCTACACCCCTCCCTATCTCTGTAATCTCCTCCAGCCCTTAAACCCCTTCCTATCTCTGTAACCTCCTCCAGCCACTACGCCCCTCCTAATCTCTGTAACCTTCTCCAGACCCTTAACCCATCCCTATCTCTGTAACTTCCTCCAGCCCCTACACCCCTCCCTATCTCTGTAACCTCCTCCAGCCCCTACACCCCTCCCTATCTCTGTAACCTCCTCCAGCCCCTACACCCCTCCCTATCTCTGTAACCTCCTCCAGCCCCTACACCGCTCCCTATCTCTGTAACCTCCTCCAGCCCCTACACCCCTCCCTATCTCTGTAACCTCCTCCAGCCCCTACACCCCTCCCGGTCTCTGTCACTTCCTCCAGTCCCTACATCCCTCCCCATTTTTATAACTGCCTCCACACCTCCCTATCTCTCTCACCTCCTCCAGCTCATACACCACTCCCTATCTCTGAAACCCCCTCCATGGCCCTCGCCCCTCTCTATCTCTGTAATCTCCTCCAGTCCCTACACCCGTCCCTATCTGTGTAACCTCCTCCAGCCCCTACACCCCTCCCTATCTCTGTAACCTCCTCCAGCCCCTACACCCGTCCCTATCTCTGTAACATCCTCCAGCCCAGACACCCCTCCCTATCTCTGTAACCTGCTCCAGCCCCTACACCCCTCGCTAACTCTGTAACCTCCTCCAACCCCTACACCCCTCCCTATCTCTGTAACCTCCTCCAGCATCTACACCCCTCCCTATCTCTGTAACAGCCTCCAGCACCTACAACCCTCCCCATCTTTATAACCACCTCCACCCCTCCCTATCTCTGTAACCTCCTTATGCCCTACACCCCTCCCTATCTCTGTAACCTCCTCCGGCGCTACATCCCTCCCTATCTCTGTAACACCCTCCAGCCCCTATACTCCTCCCTATCTCTAACACCCTCCAGACCTGAGGGAGCGCTGCACTGTCGGAGGGGCAGTACTGAGGGAGCGCTGCACTGTCGGAGGGGCAGTACTGAGGGAGCGCTGCACTGTCGGAGGGGCAGTACTGAGGGAGTGCCGCACTGTCGGAGGGGCGGTACTGAGGGAGTGACGCACTGTCGGAGGGGCAGTACTGAGGGAGCGCTGCACTGTCGGAGGGGCAGTACTGAGGGAGTGCCGCACTGTCGGAGGGGCGGTACTGAGGGAGTGACGCACTGTCGGAGGGGCAGTACTGAGGGAGCGCCGCACTGTCGGAGGGGCAGTACTGAGGGAGCGCTGCACTGTCAGAGGTGCCATCTTTCAGATGAAACATTAAACCGAGGCCCCGTCTGCCCTCTCGGGTGGATGTTAGGTGAGTGGGCAAATGCATGGCAGATGAAGTATAATGTGGATAAATGTGAGGTTATCCACTTTGGTGGTAAAAACAGAGAGACAGACTATTATCTGAATGGTGACAGATTAGGAAAAGGGGAGGTGCAACGAGACCTGGGTGTCATGGTACATCAGTCATTGAAAGTTGGCATGCAGGTACAGCAGGTGGTAAAGAAAGCAAATGGCATGTTGGCCTTCATAGCGAGGGGATTTGAGTACAGGGGCAGGGAGGTGTTGCTACAGTTGTACAGGGCCTTGGTGAGGCCACACCTGGAATATTGTGTTCAGTTTTGGTCTCCTAAC
Organism: Pristiophorus japonicus; assembly: GCF_044704955.1. NCBI lineage: Eukaryota > Metazoa > Chordata > Chondrichthyes > Pristiophoridae > Pristiophorus > Pristiophorus japonicus. The sequence continues at coordinate 31,512 of NW_027251994.1, read as the reverse complement.
TTGAGGAAGGACATTCTTGCTATTGAGGGAGTGCAGCGAAGGTTCACCAGACTGATTCCCGGGATGGCGGGACTGATATATCAAGAAAGACTGGATCAACTGGGCTTGTATTCACTGGAGTTCAGAAGAATGAGAGGGGACCTCATAGAAACGTTTAAAATTCTGACGGGACTGGACAGGTTAGATGCAGGAAGAATGTTCCCGATGTTGGGGAAGTCCAGAACCAGGGGTCACAGTCTAAGGATAAGGGGTAAGCCATTTAGGACCGAGATGAGGAGAAACTTCTTCACCCAGAGAGTGGTGAACCTGTGGAATTCTCTACCACAGAGAGTTGTTGAGGCCAATTCACTAAATATATTCAAAAGGGAGTTAGATGTAGTCCTTGCTACTAGGGGGATCAAGGGGTATGGCGAGAAAGCAGGAATGGGGTACTGAAGTTGCATGTTCAGCCATGAACTCATTGAATGGCGGTGCAGGCTCGAAGGGCCGAATGGCCTAGTCCTGCACCTATTTTCTATGCTTCTATGTAAAAGATCCCGGGCCACTATTTGGAAGAAGAGCAGGGGGAGTTCTCCCCGGTGTCCTGGGGCCAATATTTATCCCTCAACCAACATCACTAACACAGACGATCCGGGTCATTATCACATTGGCTTTGTGTGGGATCTTGCTGTGCGCAAATTGGCTTTTCCCACATTACAACAGCGAGCACACTTGGAAAAAGTGCTTCATTGGCTGTGAGGCGCTTTGGCACGTCCTGAGCTGATTGAAGGCTCTATATGAACGCAAGACTGTCTTTCGCTTCCTGATATTGGTGATATATCGTGTGCGTGAGCCTGTTTGAAATGTTGCGAAGTCGCCTTCAACCATCTGTGCATGGCTGACTCGATGAGAGGCCCCAGCCACTGGAACGTTTAGCAATCAGCCTGCCTTGTGTGATCAGGGCCTGTTGTTCCTTGCAACACTACGCTGTCTTACATTGGCGACAATTGCACAGACACAGGCCGGTGTTTAAGCTCCCCACGAGCCTTCTCCCTCACCCTCTCCATCTCCCTCCTTCCCCATATCCTTCTATTCCTTTCTCCGCCGTGTGTTTCTATTCATAGGCAGTCCCTCGGAATCGAGGAAGACTTGCCTCCACTCTTAACACGAGTCCTGAGGTGGCTGAACAGTCCAATACGGGAACCACAGTCCCTGTCACAGGTGGGACAGACAGACGTTGAGGGAAGGGGAGGGTGGGACAGATAGACGTTGAGGGAAGGGGAGGGTGGGACAGATAGACGTTGAGGGAAGGGGAGGGTGGGACAGATAGACGTTGAGGGAAGGGGAGGGTGGGACAGATAGACGTTGAAGGAAGGGGAGGGTGGGACTGGTTTGCCGCACGCTCCTTCCGCTGCCTGCGCTTGGTTTCTGCACGCTCTCGGCGACGAGACTCGAGGTGCTCAGCGCCCTCCCGGATGCACTCCCTCCACTTAGGGCGGACTGGTCTTTGGGCCCAGGGACTCCCAGGTGTCGGTGGGGATGTTGCACTTTATCAGGGAGGCTTTGAGGGTGGTCCCTTGTAACATTTCCTCTGCCCACCTTTGGCTCGTTTGCCCGTGAAGGAGTTCCGAGTAGAGCGCTCGCTCTGGGGAGTCTCGTGTCTGGGGGACATGCGGACAATGTGGCCCTGCCCAGCGGAGCTGGTCGAGTGTGGTCAGTGCTTCGATGCTGGGGATGTTGGGCCTGGTCGAGGACGCTAACGTTGGTGCGTCTGTCCTCCCGGGGGATTTGCAGGATCTTGCGGAGACAGCGTCGGTGGTATTTCTCCAGCGACTTGAGGTGTCTACTGTACACGGTCCATGTCTCTGAGCCACACAGGAGGGCGGGTATCACTACAGCCCTGTAGACCATGAGCTCAGTGGTGGATTTGAGGGCCTGGTCTTCAAACACTCTTATCCTCGAACACTGCACTGGCGCACTGGAGGCGGTGTTGGATCTCGTCATCAATGTCTGTTGAGAGGAGGCTTCTACAGTATCCCCTTAAATGCAGCTCTGCTGTCAACATCATTATTTAAGGAGGGATATACTTGCATTGGAGGCAGTTCAGAGAAGGTTCACTCGGTTGATTCCTGAGATAAAGGGGCTGACTGATGAGGAAAGGTTGAGGAGGTTGGGCCTCTACTCATTGGAGTTTAGAAGAATGAGAGGTGATCTTATTGAAACGTATCAGATTCTGAAGGGGCTTGACAAGGTGGATGCAGAGAGGATGTTTCCACTGATGGGGGAGACTAGAACTAGGGGGCATGGTCTCAGAATAAGGGGCCGCCCATTTAAAACTGAGATGAGGAGGAATTTCTTCTCTCAGAGGGTTGTAAATCTGTGGAATTCTCTGCCCCAGAGAGCTGTGGAGGCCGGGACATTGAATATATTTAAGGTGGAGATAGACAGATTTTTGAGCGATAAGGGATGAAGGGTTATGGGGAGTGGGCAGGGAAGTGGAGCTGAGTCCATTATCGGATCAGCCATGATGGTATTAAATGGCGGAGCAGGCTCGAGGGGCCGAATGGCCGACTCCTGCTCCTGTTTCTGATGTTCTTAAAAACCAATCTCTTCAACCAAGATTACCTGTCCAAAGATTAACATGTGGCTTGCTGTCAAAGTTTATTCGATAATTGCTTCTGTGAAGCATCTTGGGACGTTTCAGTACATTACAGGCTCCATATAAATTCAACTTGTTATTGTAAAAGTCGGACAAGTGTTGGGGAGCGGCTGGAGTTGGAGAATTGGACTATAGTCTGAACCACCCGTGAACAGAGGAGGCTGAGGGGAGACCTGATTGAGGTGTATAAAATGATGAGGGGCCTGGATAGAGTGGATAGGACGGACCTGTTTCCCTGGGCAGAGGGGTCAACAACCAGGGGGCGTGGATTGAAAGTAATTGGGGGGAGGTTTAGAGGGGGTTTGAGGGGAAATGTCGTCACCCAGAGGGTGGTGAGGGTCTGGGGGGGAACTCACTGCCTGAAAGGGGGGTAGAGGCAGAAACCCTCACCACATTTGGATGAACACTTGAAGTGCTGTAACCTGCAGGGCTACGGACCGAGAGCGGGAAAGTGGGATTGGGCTGGGTAGCTCTTGGTCGGCCGGGGCAACACGGACACGATGGGCCGAATGGCCTCCTCCCGCGCTGTAAATTTCTCTGGTTGTCTATGGAGTATCGGTGTTAGAATGTGGTATCTGTCGTGTTGAATGTATCTATGCAGTGACGACATCAGTCAAAGTCTTGTCATTGAATGGGTAACCCAGACTGCTGGTTCCAAACTTCAATCCCATTCCTTGTGATTGTAACATTGGCTTTGCAATGTCATTGGATTTGTCTAAAACTGGCTCCCAGATATTCCTGGGGATCGGGACACATGAATATTCCTGATACACTGTATCATCAGAAAGCAATCACACGTCAGATACAAAGTGGTGAGATAGAGAGTAAAGCTCCCTCTACACTGTCCCATCAAACACTCCCAGGGCAGGTACAGGGGGTTAGATACAGAGTAAAGCTCCCTCTACACTGTCCCATCAAACACTCCCAGGGCAGGTACAGGGGGTTAGATACAGAGTAAAGCTCCCTCTACACTGTCCCATCAAACACTCCCAGGGCAGGTACAGCACGGGATTAGATACAGAGTAAAGCTCCCTCTACACTGTCCCATCAAACACTCCCAGGGCAGGTACAGGGGGTTAGATACAGAGTAAAGCTCCCTCTACACTGTCCCATCAAAAACTCCCAGGGCAGGTACAGGGGGTTAGATACAGAGTAAAGCTCCCTCTACACTGTCCCATCAAACACTCCCAGGGCAGGTACAGGGGGTTAGATACAGAGTAAAGCTCCCTCTACACTGTCCCATCAAAAACTCCCAGGGCAAGTACAGGGGGTTAGATACAGAGTAAAGCTCCATCTACACTGTCCCATCAAACACTGCCAGTGCAGGTTCAGGGGGTTAGATACAGAGTAAAGCTCCCTCTACAATGTCCCAGCAAACACTCCCAGGGCAGGTACAGCACGGGGTTAGATACAGAGTAAAGCTCCCTCTACACTGTCCCATCAAACACTCCCAGGGCAGGTACAGGGGGTTAGATACAGAGTAAAGCTCCCTCTACACTGTCCCATCAAACACTCCCAGGGCAGGTACAGGGGGTTAGATACAGAGTAAAGCTCCCTCTACACTGTCCCATCAAACACTCCCAGGGCAGGTACAGCACGGGTTAGATACAGAGTAAAGCTCCATCTACACTGTCCCATCAAACACTCCCAGGGCAGATACAGGGCGTTAGATAGAGAGTAAAGCTCCCTCTACACTGTCCCATCAAACACTCCCAGGGCAGGTACAGTGGGTTACATACAGAGTAAAGCTCCTCTACACTGTCCCATCAAACACTCCCAGGGCAGGTACAGGGGGTTACATACAGAGTAAAGCTCCCTCTACACTGTCCCATCAAACACTCCCAGGGCAGGTACAGGGGTTAGATACAGAGTAAAGCTCCCTCTACACTGTCCCATCAAACACTCCCAGGGCAGGTACAGGGGGTTAGATACAGAGTAAAGCTCCCTCCACACTGTCCCATCAAACACTCCCAGGGCAGGTACAGGGGGTTAGATACAGAGTAAAGCTCCCTCTACACTGTCCCATCAAATACTCCCAGGGCAGGTACAGCACGGGGTTATATACAGAGTAAAGCTCCCTCTACACTGTCCCATCAAACACTCCCAGGGCAGGTACAGGGGGTTAGATACAGAGTAAAGCTCCCTCTACACTGTCCCATCAAACAGTCCCAGGGCAGGTACAGGGGGTTAGATACAGAGTAAAGCTCCTCTACACTGTCCCATCAAACACTCCCAGGGCAGGTACAGGGGGTTAGATACAGAGTAAAGCTCCCTCTACACTGTCCCATCAAACACTCCCAGGGCAGCTACAGGGGGTTAGAGACAGAGTAAAGCTCCCTCTACACTGTCCCATCAAACACTCCCAGGGCAGGTACAGGGGGTTAGATACAGAGTAAAGCTCCCTCTACACTGTCCCATCAAACACTCCCGGGGCAGGTACAGCACGGGGTTAGATACAGAGTAAAGCTCCCTCTACACTGCCCCATCAAACACTCCCAGGGCAGGTACAGGGGGTTAGATACAGAGTAAAGCTCCCTCTGCACTGTCCCATCAAACACTCCCAGGGCAGGTACAGCACGGGGTTAGATACAGAGTAAAGCTCCCTCTACACTGTCCCATCAAACACTCCCAGGGCAGGTACAGGGGGTTAGATACAGAGTAAAGCTCCCTCTATACTGTCCCATCAAACACTCCCAGGGCAGGTACAGGGGGTTAGATACAGAGTAAAGCTCCCTCTACACTGTCCCATCAAACACTCCCAGGGTAGGTACAGGGGGTTAGATACAGAGTAAAGCTTCCTCTACACTGTCCCATCAAACACTCCCAGGGCAGGTACAGGGGGTTAGATACAGAGTAAAGCTCCTTCTACACTGTCCAATCAAACACTCCCAGGGCAGGTACAGGGGGTTAGATACAGAGTAAAGCTACCTCTACACTGTCCCATCAAACAGTCCCAGGGCAGGTACAGGGGGTTACATACAGAGTAAAGCTCCCTCTACACTGTCCCATCCAACACTCCCAGGGCAGGTACAGGGGGTTAGATACAGCGTAAAGCTCCCTCTACACTGTCCCATCAAACACTCCCAGGGCAGGTACAGGGGGTTAGATACAGAGTAAAGCTCCCTCTACACTGTCCCATCAAACACTCTCAGGGCAGGTACTGGGGGTTAGATACAGAGAAAGGCTCCCTCTACACTGTCCCATCAAACACTCCCAGGGCAGGTACAGCACGGGGTTAGATACAGAGTAAAGCTCCCTCTACACTGTCCCATCAAACACTCCCAGGGCAGGTACAGGGGGTTAGATACAGAGTAAAGCTCCCTCTACACTGTCCCATCAAACACTCCCAGGGCAGGTACAGGGGGTTAGAGACAGAGTAAAGCTCCCTCTACACTGTCCCATCAAACACTCCCAGGGCAGGTACAGGGGGTTAGATACAGAGTAAAGCTCCCTCTACACTGTCCCATCAAACACTCCCGGGGCAGGTACAGCACGGGGTTAGATACAGAGTAAAGCTCCCTCTACACTGTCCCATCAAACACTCCCAGGGCAGGTACAGGGGGTTAGATACAGAGTAAAGCTCCCTCTACACTGTCCCATCAAGCACTCCCGGGGCAGGTACAGGGGGTTAGATACAGAGTAAAGCTCCCTCTACACTGTCCCATCAAACACTCCCAGGGCAGGTACAGGGGGTTAGATACAGAGTAAAGCTCCCTCTACACTGTCCCATCAAACACTCCCAGGGCAGGTACAGGGGGTTAGATACAGAGTAAAACTCCCTCTACACTGTCCCATCAAACACTTCCAGGGCAGGTACAGCACGGGGTTAGATACAGAATAAAAATCTCTCGAAACTGTCCCATCAAACACTCCCGGGGCAGGTACAGCATGGGGTTAGATACAGAGTAAAGCTTCCTCTCCACTGTCCCCATCAAACACTCCCAGGGCAGGTACAGGGGGTTACATACAGAGTAAAGCTCCCTCTACACTGTCCCATCAAACACTCCCAGGGCAGGTACAGGGGGTTAGATACAGAGTAAAGCTCCCTCTACACTGTCCCATCAAACACTCCCAGGGCAGGTACAGGGGTTAGATACAGAGTAAAGCTCCCTCTACACTGTCCCATCAAACACTCCCAGGGCAGGTACAGCACGGGGTTAGATACAGAGTAAAGCTCCCTCTACACTGTCCCATCAAACACTCCCAGGGCAGGTACAGGGGGTTAGATACAGAGTAAAGCTCCCTCTACACTGTCCCATCAAACACTCCCAGGGCAGGTACAGGGGGTTAGATACAGAGTAAAGCTCCCTCTACACTGTCCCATCAAACACTCCCAGGGCAGGTACAGGTGGTTACATACAGAGTAAATGAGGAAGCTGACAATTACTGCACTCTGATACCCTGAGAACCTCACTCTGGTCAAGCTGACAATCTTACCAGCTCCCTCCATGGACACACATGTCACGATGATCGCCCAGATCAATCTCCTGAAGACCACCATGGCCTTGAGGTTATGAAGAGGCCCTGATCCTGACCCACGACCTTGCTGCACTCTCTCGGGTCTGATGCTCTGTCCTGCAATGGCTCCGTCGATGAATTGGAGTCCAGTGTGTGCACCAGAGCAGGTTCTCTCTCCAGTCCCTTATCAGTCCCCACCATGACATGGCAGCAGGCTTTCCTGGAAGGGTGTAACTCCTTAAAGCACTCTCCCCGATTCCTCAGTAATCACATTTCTCGCGCTAATATATTGCTCACAGCGTTTAAAAAACTTTCCCATTTCTGGTGCGCCTTTCAGCAGCTGGGCAAGTTCCAATGTGCTTCTCAGATAACGAAGCATTTTATTTTTAAGTGTGTTTGCTGTTAACAGAGAAACATAGATAATAGGTGCAGGAGTAGGCCATTCGGCCCTTCGAGCCTGCACCGCCATTCAATAAGATCATGGCTGATCATTCTCTCAGTACCCCTTTCCTGCTTTCTCTCCATACCCCTTGATCCCTTTAGCCATAAGGGCCACATCTAACTCCCTTTTGAATATATCCAACGAACTGGCCTCAACAACTCTCTGTGGTAGAGAATTCCACAGGTTCACAATTCTCTGAGTGAAGAAGTTTCTCCTCATCTCGGTCCTAAATGGCTTACCCCTTATCCTTAGACTGTGACCCCTGGTTCTGGACTTCCCCAACATCAGGAACATTCTTCCTGCATCTAACCTGTCCCGTCCCATCAGAATTTTATATGTTTCTATGAGATCCCTCTCATTCTTCTAAATTCCAGTGAATATAAGCCTAGTCAATCCACTCTTTCTTCATATGTCAGTCCTGCCATCCCGGGAATCAGTCTGGTGAACCTTCGCTGCACTCCCTCAATAGCAAGAACGTCCTTCCTCAGATTAGGAGACCAAAACTGAACACAATATTCCAGGTGAGGCCTCACCAAGGCCCTGTACAACTGCAGTAAGACCTCCCTGCTCCTATACTCAAATCCCCTCGCTATGAAGGCCAACATATCATTTGCCTTCTTCACCGCCTGCTGTACCTGCATGCCGACTTTCAATGACTGATGTACCATGACACCTAGGTCTCGTTGCACCTCCCCTTTTCCTAATCTGTCACCATTCAGATAATATTCTACCTTCCTGTTTTTGTCCCCAAAGTGGATAATCTCACATTTATCCACATTATACTGCATCTGCCATGCATTTGCCCACTCACCTAACCTGTCCAAGTAACCCTGCAGCCTCTTAGCATCCTCCTCACAGCTCACACCGCCACCCAGTTTAGTGTCATCTGTAAACTTGGAGATATTACATTCAATTTCTTCATCTAAATCATTAATGTATATTGTAAATAGCTGGGGTCCCAGCACTGAGCCCTGCGGCACTCCACTAGTCACTGCCTGCCATTCTGAAAAGGACCCGTTTATCCCGACTCTCTGCTTCCTGTCTGCCAACCAGTTCTCTATCCACGTCAGTACATTATCCCCAATACCATGTGCTTTAATTTTGCACACCAATCTCTTGTGTGGGACCTTGTCAAAAGCCTTTTGAAAGTCCAAATACACCACATCCACTGGTTCTCCCTTGTCAACTCTGCTAGTTACATCCTCAAAATATTCCAGAAGATATGTCAAGCATGATTTCCCTTTCATAAATCCATGCTGACTTGGACCGATCCTGTCACGGTTTTCCAAATGCGCTGCTATTTCATCTTTAATAATTGATTCCAACATTTTCCCCACCACCGATGTCAGGCTAACCGGTCTATGAAAGAACATCAGAAACAGGAGCAGGAGTCCGCAATACGGCCCCTCGAGCCTGCTCCGCCTTTCAATGAGATCATGGCATTGACGACTTTTATGTATGTAAACATTGTAACTGTGTAAGACTTGCCACCAGAGGGCGCAACTGTTGGAGGCCCAAGGGTCACCTGCACGCCTCGTGCAAGGGACTATAAATGTTTGTCTGCCATGCTGCTTAGGCACTCTGGAGTTGTATTAAAGAGACTAAGGTCACATCAGTTTTAGCTCACAGTACTCAGTCTTGTTGAGTTCTTCCATACCTAACAATTGGCGACGAGGATGGGCTTACGAAATTTCACGCGGTGGTGGCTGCTGTTGGTATTTTAGAGAGATTTCTAGAGGGTGAAGATTGGGAAGCCTTCGTTGAGCATCTCAACGAGCTGGCTGGGAAGATTTGATGGAACTGGGACGACATCAAAGCACTATCTTCAGTGGATGATGCCTCGTGCGCCCAAGTGCTGAGTAAGTTTCCGTCGCTACTTGAACCAGGCATCGGCAACTTCACAGGCACCAAGGTGCAGATCCATCTAGTCCCCGATGCAAGGCGTGTTCGTCGCGAGCCTCGAGCGGTTCCATATATGATGAGGGAGAAAGTCGAGATCGAACTGGACAGTCTTCAACGAGAGAGAATCATATCGCCAGTCGAGTTCAACAAGTGGGCCAGTCCGATTGTTCCTGTGTTGAAAAGCGATGGCACGGTCAGAATCTGCGGAGACCACAAGGTAACGATCAACCGAGTCTCGATACAGGACCAGTACCCGCTACCCAAGGTGGATGACCTGTTCGCAACGTTAGCAGGGGGGAAGTCATTCACCAAGTTGGACCTAACCTCCGCCTACATGAAACAGGTGCTGGCTGAATCTTCGAAAAGTTTGGCGTGCATCAACACGCACAAAGGACTGTTTATATACCACAGGTGCCCTTTTGGGATTCGCTCAGCTGCTGCCATCTTCCAGAGGAACATGGAGAGTTTGCTGAAATCGGTCCCGCGCACCGTTGTGATTCAAGACGACATCCTGATCACCGGTCGTGACACCATCGAACACCTGCACAACCTGGAAGAGGCTGTAAGTCGACTGGACAGAGTGGGACTCAGGCTGAAACGCTCCAAGTGTGTTTTCCTATCGGCAGAGGTCGAATTTTGGGGGAGAAAGATTGCGGCAGACGGCATCAGACCCACGGACTCCAAGGCAGAGGCCATCAAGAATGCACCCAGACCACAGGATGTGACGGAGCTGTGTTCGTTCCTGGGACTCCTCAACTCTTTTGGTCACTTTCTACCCGGGTTAAGCACCTTGCTGGAACCGTTGCACATGTTGCTACGTAAGGGTGATGACTGGGTTTGGGGTAAATCTCAAGAGACTGCCTTTGAGAAGACCAGAAACCTACTTTGTTCTAATAAGTTACTTGTACTGTATGACCTGTGTAAACGACTAGTGCTAGCTTGTGATGCATCTTTGTACGGGGTTGGTTGTGTGTTACAGCAAACCAATGTATCGGGTAAACCTCTATCGGGTGCATACGTGTCTAGAAGTCTGTCTAAGGCTGAGAGAGCCTACAGTATGGTGGAGAAAGAGGCGTTAGCATGTGTATATGGGGTTAAGAAAATGCACCAGTACCTAATTGGACTTCGGTTTGAGCTTGAAACCGACCACAAACCGCACATTTCGCTGTTTTCAGAAGGCAAAGGTATAAACACCAATGCTTCATCCCGCATCCAAAGATGGGCACTAACATTGTCCGCCTATGACTATGTTATCCGCCACAGACCAGGCACGGAGAACTGTGCCAATGCCCTCAGTCGGCTACCATTGCCCACGACCGGGCTGGAAATGGCGCAGCCCGCAGTCTTGCTTCTGGTCACGGATGCTTTTGAGAGCGTAGGGGTCACCCGTCACTGCTCACCAGATCAGGACCTGGAACAGCCAGGATCCTGTGCTATCACTTGTAAAATGTTACGTCCTCAAGGGGAGCTGGTCGGCCGTTCCCGGGGAGATGGAAGACGAAATTAAGCCGTTTCACCGACGCAAAGATGAAATGTCCATCCAGTCGGATTGTGGGGTAATCGAGTGGTTTTGCCAAAAACAGGCAGGGAAATGTTCATACGCGACCTCCACAATACCCACCCAGGCATAGTCATGATGAAGGCTATAACCAGGTCGCATGTTTGGTGGCCCGGCATTGACTCGGACTTGGAGTCATGCATACACCAGTGCAACATGTGCTGGTAACTGAGCAATGCACCAAGGGAGGCCCCATTGAGTCTGTTGTCATGGCTCTCCAAACCACGGTCAAGGATCCACGTAGATTTTGCCGACCCCTTTCGAGGAAAGATGTTTTTAGTTGTAGTGGAGGCTCACTCCAAATGGATTGAATGCGTAATTATGTCATCCAGCACATCCACTGCCACCATTGAAAGTCTCGGGGCCATGTTCACCACCCATGGCTTGCCCGACGTCCTTGTCAGTGACAATGGACCGTGTTTCACCAGCTCGGAATTCAGCGAGTTTATGACCCGCTGTGGCATCGAGCATGTCAGGTCTGCCCCGTTTAAGCCCGCATCCAACGGTCAAGCGGAGCGGGCAGTCCAAACTATCACGCAGAGCTTGAAACGCGTGATGGAAGGCTCCTTGCAGACACGGTTATCTCGGGTTCTGCTCAGCTACTGGACGTGACCCCACTCGCTCACTGGGGCTCCCCCGGCAGAATTGTTAATGAAGCGAGCACTCAAAACCAGGCTCTCCCTAGTCCACCCGGATCTAAAGGATCATGTGGAAAGCCGGCGTCATCGGCAAAACATGGACCACGATCGCGCGGCTGTATCACGTGACATTGATGTTAACGGCCCTGTGTTTGTCCTGGATTACGGTCATGGTCCTAAATGGGTTGCTGCCACTGTCTTGGCCAAGGAGGGGAACAGAGTGTTTAGAGTCAAACTACTGAATGGACAAACGTGCAGAAAGTATTTGGATCAGACCAAACTGCGGTTCACCAACAACCAGGACCAACCTGAAGAGGACATCACCATCATCGACCCACCAACACACACCCGACCAGCAATCGACCTCGCTGTCAATCACAAGGATGAAGCCACCATTCCCAACAGTCCCGTCAGACCAGCCGGGCCGCAGTGCAGCGATGGGCCGACCAACTCACCCAGGCCAGAGTTTGAACTCAGACGATCGACCAGGGAGCGTAGAGCCCCGGATCGTCTCAACTGGTAAATAATTTTGTATCAAAGACTTTGGGGGGGGGTGGGGGGGGGAGTGATGTTATGTATGTAAACATTGTAACTGTGTAAGACTTGCCACCAGAGGGCGCAACTGTTGGAGGCCCAAGGGTCACCTGCACGCCTCGTGCAAGGGAGTATCAAAGTTTGTCTGCCATGCTGCTTAGGCACGCGGGAGTTGTATTAAAGAGACTAAGGTCACATCAGTTTCAGCTCACAGTACTCGGTCTTGTGGAGTTCTTCAATGCCTAACATTCACCAGACTGATTCCCTGGATGAACTGGACTGACATATGAGGAGAGACTGGATCGACTGGGCCTGTATTCACTGGAGTTTAGAAGGATGAGAGGGGATCTCATAGAAACATATAACATTCTGACGGGATTGGACAGGTTAGATGCGGGAAGAATGTTCCCGATGTTGGGGAAGTCCAGAACCAGGGGTCACAGTCTAAGGATAAGGGGTAGGCCATTTAGGACCAAGATGAGGAGAAACTTCTTCACTCAGAGAGTTGTGAACCTGTGGAATTCCCTGCCGCAGAGAGTTGTGGAGCTCAGTTCGTTAGATATATTGAAGAGGGAGTTAGATGTGGGCCTTACGGCTAAAGGGATCAAGGGGTATGGAGAGAAAGCAGCAATGGGGTACTGAGGGAATGATCAACCAATGATCTTATTGAATGGTGGTGCAGGCTCGAAGGGCCGAATGGCCTACTCCTGCACCTATTGTTTATGTTTCTATGTTTCTATCAATGGAAACATCCTCTCTGCATCCACCTTGTCAAGCCTCCTCATAATCTTATATGTTTTATACGTAGGAGGCTGAGGGGAGACCTGATTGAGGTGTATAAAAAGATGAGGGGCCTGGATAGAGTGGATAGGACATAAGAACATAAGAATTAGGAACAGGAGTAGGCCATCTAGCCCCTCGAGCCTGCTCCGCCATTCAACAAGATCATGGCTGATCTGGCCGTGGACTCAGCTCCACTTACCCGCCCGCTCCCCGTAACCCTTAATTCCCTTATTGGTTAAAAATCTATCTATCTGTGACTTGAATACATTCAATGAGCTAGCCTCAACTGCTTCCTTGGGCAGAGAATTCCACAGATTCACAACCCTCTGGGAGAAGAAATTCCTTCTCAACTCGGTTTTAAATTGGCTCCTCCGTATTTTGAGGCTGTGCCCCCTAGTTCTAGTCTCCCCGACCAGTGGAAACAACCTCTCTGCCTCTATCTTGTCTATCCCTTTCATTATTTTAAATGTTTCTATAAGATCACCCCTCATCCTTCTGAACTCCAAGGAGTAAAGACCCAGTCTACTCAATCTATCATCATAAGGTAACCCCCTCATCTCCGGAATCAGCCGAGTGAATCGTCTCTGTACCCCCTCCAAAGCCAGTATATCCTTCCTTAAGTAAGGTGACCAAAACTGCACGCAGTACCCCAGGTGCGGCCTCACCAATACCCTGTACAGTTGCAGCAGGACCTCCCTGCTTTTGTACTCCATCCCTCTCGCAATGAAGGCCAACATTCCATTCACCTTCCTGATTACCTGCTGCACCTGCAAACTAACTTTTTGGGATTCATGCACAAGGACCCCCAGGTCCCTCTGCACCGCAGCATGTTGTAATTTCTCCCCATTCAAATAATATTCCCTTTTACTGTTTTTTTTTCCAAGGTGGATGACCTCACACTTTCCGACATTGTATTCCATCTGCCAAACCTTAGCCCATTCGCTTAACCTATCTAAATCTCTTTGCAGCCTCTCTGTGTCCTCTACACAACCCGCTTTCCCACTAATCTTAGTGTCATCTGCAAATTTTGTTACACTACACTCTGTCCCCTCTTCCAGGTCATCTATGTATATTGTAAACAGTTGTGGTCCCAGCACCGATCCCTGTGGCACTCCACTAACCTCCGATTTCCAACCGGAAAAGGACCCATTTATCCCGACTCTCTGCTTTCTGTTAGCCAGCCAATTCTCTATCCATGCTAATACATTACCTCTGACTCCGCGTACCTTTATCTTCTGCAGTAACCTTTTGTGTGGCACCTTATCGAATGCCTTTTGGAAATCTAAATACACCACATCCATCGGTACACCTCTATCCACCATGCTCGTTATATCCTCAAAGAATTCCAGTAAATTAGTTACACATGATTTCCCCTTCATGAATCCATGTTGCGTCTGCTTGATTGCACTATTCCTATCTAGATGTCCCACTATTTCTTCCTTAATGATAGCTTCAAGCATTTTCCCCACTTCAGATGTTAAACTAACCGGCCTATAGTTACCTGCCTTTTGTCTGCCCCCTTTTTTAAACAGAGGCGTTACATTAGCTGCTTTCCAATCCGCTGGTACCTCCCCAGAGTCCAGAGAATTTTGGTAGATTATAACGAATACATCTGCTATAACTTCCGCCATCTCTTTTAATGCCCTGGGATGCATTTCATCAGGACCAGGGGACTTGTCTACCTTGAGCCCCATTAGCCTGTCCAGCACTATCCCCCTAGTGATAGTGATTGTCTCAAGGTCCTCCCTTCCCACATTCCTGTGACCAGCAATTTCTGGCATGGTTTTGTGTCTTCCACTGTGAAGACCGAAGCAAAATAATTGTTTAAGGTCTCAGCCATTTCCACATTTCCCATTATTAAATCCCCCTTCTCATCTTCTAAGGGACCAACATTGACTTTAGTCACTCTTTTCCGTTTTATATATCTGTAAAAGCTTTTACTATCTGTTTTTATGTTTTGCGCAAATTTACTTTCGTAATCTATCTTTCCTTTCTTTATTGCTTTCTTAGTCATTCTTTGCTGTCGTTTAAAATTTTCCCAATCTTCTAGTTTCCCACTAACCTTGACCATCATATATGCATTGGTTTTTAATTTGATGCTCTCCTTTATTTCCTTGGTTATCCATGGCTGGTTATCCCTTCTCTTACCGTCCTTCTTTTTCACTGGAATATATTTTTGTTGAGCACTATGAAAGAGCTCCTTAAAAGTCCTCCACTGTTCCTCAATTGTGCCACCGTTTAGTCTGTGTTCCCAGTCTACTTTAGCCAATTCTGCCCTCATCCCACTGTAGTCCCCTTTGTTTAAGCATAGTATGCTCGTTTGAGACACTACTTCCTCACCCTCAATCTGTATTACAAATTCAACCATACTGTGATCACTCATTCCGAGAGGATCTTTTACTGGGAGATCGTTTATTATTCCTGTCTCATTAGACAGGACCAGATCTAAGATAGCTTGCTCCCTTGTAGGTTCTGTTACATACTGTTCTAAGAAACAATCCCGCATGCATTCTATGAATTCCTCCTCCAGGCTACCCCGTGCGATTTGATTTGACCAATCGATATGTAGGTTAAAATCCCCCATGACTACTGCCGTTCCTTTTTCACATGCCTCCATTATTCCCTTGATTATTGCCCGCCCCACCATGAAGTTATTATTTGGGGGCCTATAAACTACGCCCACCAGTGACTTTTTCCCCTTACTATCTCTAATCTCTACCCACAATGATTCAACATTTTGTTCATTGGAGCCAATATCATCCCTCACAACTGCCCTGATATCATCCTTTATTAACAGAGCTACCTCACCTCCTTTCCCTTCTTGTCTATCTTTCCGAATTGTCAGATACCCCTGTATGTTTAATTCCCAGTCTTGGCCACCCTGCAACCACGTTTCTGTAATGGCCACCAAATCATACCCATTTGTAATGATTTGTGCCGTCAACTCATTGACTTTATTTCGAATGCTGCGTGCGTTTAGGTAGAGTGTTTTACTACTAGTTTTTAAACCATGATTTTTAGTTTTGACCCCTCCTGCAGCCCCTTTATATTTATACATATTGTCCCTTCCTATCACCTTGTGGTTTACACTTACCCCAGTGCTACTCTGCTCTGTTGCCTCCTGCCTTTTGCATTCTTTCTTGGGGTCCTGTTCATCTGAGCTCTCACCCACTCTAACTAGCTCAGAGCCCTCTCCTGGGTTCCGAATACTCCTCGCATTGAGGCACCGAGCTTTCAGGCTTGCCTTTTTATTACACTTTGACCCTTTAGAATTTTGCTGTACAGTGGCCCTTTTTGTTTTTTGCCTTGGGTTTCTCTGCCCTCCACTTTTACTCATCTCCTTTCTGTCTTTTGCTTTTGTCTCCTTTTTGTTTCCCTCTGTCTCCCTGTATTGGTTCCCATCCCCCTGCCATATTAGTTTAACTCCTCCCTAACAGCACCAGCAAACACTTCCCCCGAGGACATTGGTTCCGGTCCTGCCCAGGTGCAGACCGTCCGGTTTGTACTGGTCCCACCTCCCCCAGAACCAGTTCCAATGTCCCAGGAATTTGAATCCCTTCCTGCTGCACCACTCCTCAAGCCACGTACTCATCTGCGCTATCCTGCGATTCCTACTGACTAGCACGTGGCACTGGTAGCAATCCCGAGATTACTACTTTTGAGGTCCTACTTTTTAATTTAGCTCCTAGCTCCTTAAATTCGTCTCGTAGGGCCTCATTCGTACAGGATGGACCTGTTTCCCTTGGCAGAGGGGTCAACAACCAGGGGGCACAGATTTAAAGTAATTGGGGGGAGGTTTAGAGGGGATTGGAGGAGAAATGTCTTCACCCAGAGGGAGGTTGGGGTCTGGGGCGGAACTCACTGCCCGAAAGGGTGGTTGTCATAGATGTACATGCTGTTTGTAGCCAGCAGATGGTGCCATTGTTGGAGGCACATTGTGCTGCTCTGGTATAAAAGGCCAGCCATTTTTTGAGTCAGTCACTTTGGGCCAAAATAAAGCAGAGCCAAGGTCGTATCTTGCTCAGTTAAACAATATTCAGTTTGTACCTTTGAAGACCAGGCCCTCAAATCCACCACCGAGCTCATGGTCTACAGGGCTGTAGTGATACCCGCCCTCCTGTATGGCTCAGAGACATGGACCATGTACAGTAGACACCTCAAGTCGCTGGAGAAATACCACCAACGATGTCTCTGCAAGATCCTGCCAATCCCCAGACAGACGCACCAACGTTAGCGTCCTTGACCAGGCCAACATCCCCAGCATCGAAGCACTGACCACACTCGACCAGCTCCGCTGGGCAGGGCCACATTGTCCGCATGTCCCCCAGACACGAGACTCCCCAAAGCAAGCGCTCTACTCGGAACTCCTTCAGGGGCAAACGGGCCAAAGGTGGGCAGAGGAAACGTTACAAGGGACCACCCTCAAAGCCTCCCTGATAAAGTGCAACATCCCCACCGACACCTGGGAGTCCCTGGGCCCAAAGACCAGTCCGCCCTAAGTGGAGGGAGTGCATCCGGGAGGGCGCTGAGCACCTCGAGTCTCGTCGCCGAGAGCGTGCAGAAACCAAGTGCAGGCAGCGGAAGGAGCTTGCGGCAAACCTGTCCCACCCTCCCCTTCCCTCAACGTCTATCTGTCCCACCCTCCCCTTCCCTCAACGTCTGTCTGTCCCACCCTCCCCTTCCCTCAACGTCTATCTGTCCCACCTGTGACAGGGACTGTGGTTCCCGTATCGGACTGTTCAGCCACCTCAGGACTCGTGTTAAGAGTGGAGGCAAGTCTTCCTCGATTCCGAGGGACTGCCTCTGGTGATATTGCATAAATAACGGTGGTAGAGGCAGAAACCCTCACCACATTTGGATGGACACTTGAAGAGCTGTAACCTGCAGGGCTACGGACCGAGAGCTGGGAAGTGGGATTGGGCCGGGGGGCTCTTGGTCAGCCGGTGAAAGGTGGACACGATGGGCCGAATGGCCTCCTCCCGCGCTGTAACATTTCTCTGGTTCCACAATTCGTTTCTGGGGCCTGCAAGAAAAAAAGAAGCTGAATTCCTCTCAATTGAAGCAAAAATGAAGGAATTGCAAAGCGGTGAGTGGGTGCACACGGTCCCACTGCCCCACACGCGGTCCCACTGCCCCACACGTGGTCCCACTGCCCCACACAGGTCCCACTGCCCCACACACGGTCCCACTGCCCACACACGGTCCCACTGCCCACACAGGTCCCACTGCCCCACACACGGTCCCACTGCCCCACACGCGGTCCCACTGCCCCACACAGGTCCCACTGCCCCACACGCGGTCCCACTGTCCCACTGCCCCACACACAGGTCCCACTGCCCCACACAGGTCCCACTGTCCCACTGCCCCACACACAACCCTGGCCTGTGTCCTGCTCAGGGGCCTCTGCAAGGGGCTGAATGCAAAGGGAGAGGCTGGATGCAGAGCCCGGGGTGCGGGCCTGTTTGGGTGACTTTGCAGAAATGTGGAGCCAGTTCCAGGGATGGCGCTAGGCAACGTGAGGACGTCATGGCAGCGATGCTATAAAGGGCTGCTGGTGGTGGAGCACCGGATCCAGAGACTGCGGCAATTGCTCGGTGAGTGTAGGGGGAGGGGCTCATTGCAAACCGAGGGGAGGGGTGCATTGCAAACCAGGGGGAGGGGGTCATTGCAAACCGAGGGGAGGGGGTCATTGCAAACCGAGGGGAGGGGTGCATTGCAAACCAGGGGGAGGGGGTGCATTGCAAACCGAGGGGAGGGGTGCATTGCAAACCGAGGGGAGGGGGTCATTGCAAACCATGGGGAGGGGGTTCATTGCAAACCATGGGGAGGGGGTTTATTGCAAACCTAGGGGGAGGGGGTGTTCATTGCAAACCGAGGGGGGACCTAGGGGGAGGGAGGTGCATTGCAAATCTAGGGAGGGAGGGGCATTGCAAACCTAGGGGGAGGGGGTGCATTGCCTAGGAAGGTGTCTGATTGAGGGGTGCATTGAATGCCTGCAGAGAGATTGAGGTATGCAGAGAGATATTGGGGAGGGATTGAGGGGACTGTGGGGAGAGGGGGGGAAGGGGAGAGGGAGGAGGAGGAGGAGGAGGAGGAGGAGAGGGAGAGGAAGATGGTAGTGATACATGGGGAGGAATTACGGGGGGGGGGTGGAATGGGAGGGGGGGATTGAGGGGGAAAGGGGACATGGGCAGGGTTTGAGGGTCCGGTGGGTGGGGTACATGGGCAGGGTTTGAGGGGCGGGGTACACGGGCAGGGTTTGAAGGAGGGTACAGTGGGGTACACGGGCAGGGTTTGAGGGGTACAGTGGGGTACATGGGCAGGGTTTGAGGGAGGGGTACAGTGGGGTACATGGGCAGGGTTTGAGGGAGGGGTACAGTAGGGTACCCGGGCAGGGTTTGAGGGAGGGTACAGTGGGCTACACGGGCAGGGTTTGAGGGGAGGGGTACAGTGGGCTACACAGGCAGGGTTTGAGGGAGGGGTACAGTGGGGTACATGGGCAGGGTTTGAGGGTGGGTACAGTGGGGTACCCGGGCAGGGTTTGAGGTAGGGTACAGTGGGGTACATGGGCAGGGTTTGAGGGAGGGGTACAGTGGGGTACTCGGGCAGGGTTTGAGCGAGGGTACAGTGGGGTACTTGGGCAGGGTTTGAGGGAGGGTACAGTGGGGTACATGGGCAGGGTTTGAGGGTGGGTACAGTGGGGTACATGGGCAGGGTTTGCGGGCGGGTACAGTGTGGTACCCGGGCAGGGTTTGAGGGAGGGGTACATGGGCAGGGTTTGAGGGAGGGTACAGTGGGGTTTGAGGGAGGGGTACCCGGGCAGGGTTTGAGGGAGGGTACAGTGGGGTACCTGGGCAGGGTTTGAGGGAGGGTATAGTGGGGTACCCGGGCAGGGGTACCTGGGCAAGGTTTGAGGGGAGGGGTACATGGGCAGGGTTTGACGGGAGGGGTACCCGGGCAGGGTTTGAGGGAGGGTACAGTGGGGTACCCGGGCAGGGTTTGAGGGAGGGGTAAAGTGGGGTACCCGGGCAGGGTTTGAGGGAGGGTACAGTGGGGTACCCGGGCAGGGTTTGAGGGGTGGGATACCCGGGCAGGGTTTGAGGGAGGGTACAGTGGGGTACCCGGGCAGGGTTTGAGGGAGGGGTACAGTGGGGTACACGGGCAGGGTTTGAGGGAGGGGTACAGTGGGGTACCCAGGCAGGGTTTGAGGGAGGGGTACCCGGGCAGGGTTTGAGGGGTACAGTGGGGTACCCGGGCAGGGTTTGAGGGAGGGGTACCCGGGCAGGGTTTGAGGGAGGGGTACCCGGGCAGGGTTTGAGGGGTACAGTGGGGTACCCGGGCAGGGTTTGAGAGAGGGTACAGTGGGGTACACGGGCAGGGTTTGAGGGAGGGTACAGTGGGGTACATGGGCAGGGTTTGAGGGAGGGTACAGTGGGGTACCCGGGCAGGGTTTGAGGAGGGTACAGTGGGGTACCCGGGCAGGGTTTGAGGGAGGGGTACCCGGGCAGGGTTTGAGGGAGGGGTACCCGGGCAGGGTTTGAGGGAGGGGTACCCGGGCAGGGTTTGAGGGAGGGGTACACTGGGGTACACGGGCAGGGTTTGAGGGAGGGGTACCCGGGCAGGGTTTGAGGGAGGGGTACCCGGGCAGGGTTTGAGGGAGGGTACAGTGGGGTACACGGGCAGGGTTTGAGGGAGGGTACAGTGGGGTACCCAGGCAGGGTTTGAGGGGAAGGGTACCCGGGCAGGGTTTGAGGGAGGGTACAGTGGGGTACCCGGGCAGGGTTTGAGGGAGGGGTACCCGGGCAGTGTTTGAGGGAGGGTACAGTGGGGTACACGGGCAGGGTTTGAGGGCAGGGTTTGAGGGAGGGTACAGTAGGGTACACGGGCAGGGTTTGAGGGCAGGGTTTGAGGGAGGGTACAGTGGGGTACCCGGGCAGGGTTTGAGGGAGGGGTACCAGGGCAGGGTTTGAGGGAGGGTACAGTGGGGTACACGGGCAGGGTTTGAGGGCAGGGTTTGAGGGAGGGTACAGTGGGGTACCCGGGCAGGGTTTGAGGGAGGGGTACCTGGGCAGGGTTTGAGGGAGGGGTACCTGGGCAGGGTTTGAGGGGTACAGTGTAATATTGGAGAAGCTGACACTGGGGATGGTTTGATGTGTGTGGGGTGTGCAGTGGGGATTTGAGCTGCTGTTTCTGGGATATTAATAACCCAGAAAGCTGCAGACTAAGTGATGCAGTATCAGAGCGCCTGTGTGCTGACTCTCCGTGTTGGGGGTGGGGGGGTTTACAGCTGTTTTGTGTGGAGTCCGAGGGGTCCCAGATGTTACGCCCAACAGCAGCTTTGCAAACTGCCTTGCTCCAATTACCCTTCCCCAGAAAGCCGGACTCACCCCCGGGGTGTGAGGGATGTGAAGCTCGATCTGTGAGTATCGAGGTCACTTTGCAAACTTCATACTCGCAGCAGCCTCGAGGCACAGTGCCACCTCAG
Source organism: Pristiophorus japonicus (assembly GCF_044704955.1). Taxonomy (NCBI): domain Eukaryota; kingdom Metazoa; phylum Chordata; class Chondrichthyes; family Pristiophoridae; genus Pristiophorus; species Pristiophorus japonicus. The sequence continues at coordinate 10,074 of NW_027251994.1, read as the reverse complement.
CCCTCCAACTCCCATCCCTCGTCATCGACCTATAAACTGACCGACCGAGGCAGAGACATTCGGCCCATCGCTTCTCTGGCTCTCTGAGACCGATCCAATTTTGCTTTTGTGTGTTCCCGGGATGGTGGGCATCGCTGGCATTTATTGCCCATCCTTCGTCGCCCCGTGAGAAGGTGGTGAGCCTCCTTCTTGAACCGCTGCAGTCCCGTGTGGTGAAGGTGCTCCCACAGTGCTGTTAGGGAGGGAGTTCCAGGATTGTGAGCCAGCGATGATGCAGGAACGGCCGATATATTCCCAAGTCGGGAAGGTGTGTGACTGGGAGGGGAACGTCTTCCCACGTGCCCGCCGTTCCCACGCGGGGACTGGTCGCGGGTTTGGGGAGGTGCTGATGAAGAATTAATCTCCCTTCACACTGCACCCACCCCCTCTATTCCCCCCCTCACAGGGTTAAGGCTAATGCTTTTTTGGTGACTTAATAAAGTTGCATTGTTAATTAATGGGTTAAAAATGAAACTGCAACATGATCGGTGTTTCTGGGAGTTGGATTTGGGTTTAATTTTTAATCTCTTGCTTGAAGGTCGTTGTGGCTCTTCCCTGAAGGTGAGTGTGTGTGTCTGTGTGTGTGTGTCTGTGTCTGTCACTGAGAGATGGAGTGAGGTGCACCAGTTATCGGATACAATCTGACATGAATACATTGTATTAATTATTGGCCACTTTCTGCCTCTGGAACAATTCTCTGATACAATCCAATACTTTTGTATCCAGTCACAGGAACAGGAGGAGGCCCATTCAGCCCCTCGAGCCTGTTCCACAGGAACAGGAGGAGGCCCATTCAGCCCCTCGAGCCTGTTACACAGGAACAGGAGGAGGCCCATTCAGCCCCTCGAGCCTGTTACACAGGAACAGGAGGAGGCCCATTCAGCCCCTCGAGCCTGTTACACAGGAACAGGAGGAGGCCCATTCAGCCCCTCGAGCCTGTTACACAGGAACAGGAGGAGGCCCATTCAGCCCCTCGAGCCTGTTACACAGGAACAGGAGAAGGCCCATTCAGCCCCTCGAGCCTGTTACACAGGAACAGGAGGAGGCCCATTCAGCCCCTCGAGCCTGTTACACAGGAACAGGAGGAGGCCCATTCAGCCCCTCGAGCCTGTTACACAGGAACAGGAGGAGGCCCATTCAGCCCCTCGAGCCTGTTACACAGGGAACAGGAGGTGGCCCATTCAGCCCCTCGAGCCTGTTCCACAGGAACAGGAGGAGGCCCATTCGGCCCCTCGAGCCTGTTCCACAGGAACAGGAGGAGGCCCATTCGGCCCCTCGAGCCTGTTCTACCATTCAGAGATCATGGCTGATCTGCGACCTAACTCCATCTACCTGGCTTTTTACACAGGATTACACGGGATATACGGACCAGAAAAAGGCCATTGGGCCCAACCAGTCCATGCCGGCGTCTATGCCCCACTCGAGCCGCCTCCTGTCTTTCCCCATCTAACTCTATCACCATATCCTTCTATTCCTTTCTCCCTCATGTGTTTATCCAGCTTCCCCTTAAATGTATCTCTGCTCCTCGCCTCGACCCCTCCCTGTGGGAGCGAGTCCCACATTCTCAGCCCTCTCTGGGTAAAGAAGTTTCTCCTGAATTCCCCATTGGATTTATTAGTGACTGTCGTATATTGATGGCCCCTAGTTCTGGTCTCCCCCACAAGTGGGAACATTCTCTCTGTATCCACTAGATCCAAACCTTTCATCATTTTATAGACCTCTATTAGGTCACCCCTCAGCCTTAAGAGAAAAGAGACCCGGCCTGTTCATCCTTTCCTGATATGTACACCCTCGCAATTCTGGTATCGTCCTTGTAAATCTTCTCTGCACCCTCTCCAGTGTCTCTATATCCTTTTTATAATATGGAGACCAGAACTGTGCACGGTGCTCCAAGTGTGGTCTAACCCAGGTATATGGAGACCAGAACTGTGCACGGTGCTCCCAGTGTGGTCTAACCCAGGTATATGGAGACCAGAACTGTACACGGTGTTCCAAGTGTGGTCTAACCCAGGTATATGGAGACCAGAACTGTGCACAGTGCTCCAAGTGTGGTCTAACCGATGTTTGATACAGGTTTAGCATAATTTCTTCTCTGAGGGTTGTAAATCTGTGGAATTCCCTGCCCCAGAGAGTTGTGGAAGCCGGGACATTGAATATATTTAAGGCAGAGATAGACAGATGTTTGAAAGTACTAGGCAATTCAATATGATCATGGCTGATCCTCTCTCTCAACACCATATTCCTGCTTTCTCCTCCTACCCCTTGATGCCTCTCGTGTCTGGGGGACAGGCGGACAATGTGGCCCTGCCCAGCGGAGCTGGTCGACTGTGGTCAGTGCTTCGATGCTGGGGATGTTGGGCCTGGTCGAGGACGCTAACGTTGGTGCGTCCTCCCAGGGGATTTGCAGGATCTTGCGGAGACACCGTTGGTGGTATTTCTCCAGCGACTTGAGGTGTCTACTGTACACGGTCCGTGTCTCTGAGCCATACAGGAGGGCGGGTATCACTACAGCCCTGTAGACCATGAGCTGGGTGGTGGATTTGAGGGCCTGGTCTTCAAACACTCTTATCCTCAGGCATAGCCTCTTGCAGGAGGAGGACATTGAGCCTGTGGTGTGCTGGCTCTGGATGGATCTTGCTCTCACACAGTCCCACTTTCCCCCTGATCTTCCCCCCCCCACAGCCCAGCACATTTTCCCCTTCCAGTATTTATCCAATTCTATGTTTGACAGTTACTGTTGAACCTTTTGGAATGAAATTTCCCCTGAATTGCCCATTGGATTTATTGGTGACTGTCGTATATTGATGGCCCCTAGTTCTGGTCTGCCCCACAAGTGGGAACATCTTCTCTATGTCTACCCTATCGAACCCTTTCATAATCTACACACCTCCTAATTCGTGGCACCCAAGTGCCAGGCAGTGACCATTGTAAGCGGTTTTGATCTTAGCCGGATTGTGAGACGGACAGTTCCCATCGCCCTCGCCTGACGCAAGTTCTAGACCCGGGTAAATGAAATGAGTCACGGACAGGAATACTTTGGTGAAAAACCGTACGTATATTTATTTGGTCCAACACGCACTGGCTAAAACGTGCACGACTAAACGCAATCACTGTCTCTGGGGAATAAAATGCAGGTTACAAACAGCAATACGGACCGTACTGAAGTGAGGCCCAGTAACACGGTCATTTGCTGGTGGATTCTAACTGTACCCCTCCCCAGAATCACCCTGAAAAGCTCCACTTCCGAGAAAAACCCTGGAGCCCTGACACCTCGCCCTTGGGACACTCAGGACCGTGCTCACACGCACCCAGTCTCAATCGCTCTTCTCCAGAACTGTGGCTTCTCCGGCAACACGAGAGGGAGAAGAGAAACTCCTTCCTTTCTCACTCTCGCTCCCTTTCGCTCTGTGCACAGCCAATGTCTCTGTTCGGGCCGTTGGTTACTCTTTTTCTCTTTTTCTCTCTTTCTCTTTTTCTCTTTTTCTCTCCTCTCTCTCTCTCTTTCTCTTTTTCTCTTTTTCTCTCTCTCTCCTTCTCTCTCCTCTCTCCTTCTCTTTCGCTCTCTCCTTCTCTTTCGCTCTCTCCTTCTCTCTCCTCTTTCGCGCTCTCTCTCTCTCTCTTTCGCTCTCTCTCGCTCTCTCTCTCTCTCTCTCTTTCGCTCGCTCTCTCTCTCTTTCGCTCGCTCTCTCTCTCTTTCGCTCTCTCTCTCTCTTTCGCTCTCTCTCTCTCTCTTTCGCGCGCTCTCTCTCTCTTTCGCGCGCTCTCTCTCTCTTTCTCGCGCGCGCTCTCTTTCTCGCGCGCTCTCTCGCTCAGCAATACATGGAACAGATGAGAATACATTGAGATGACTTTACAAGTTACTAAACAGTGCAGAAACTGACATTGTACATGACACAACACAGGTGTGTTTCAGTACATGGTGCTCGATGTATACAAGCAGATTAACAAGTACAGCCCGAGGCGGGTTTGTACTGATTCCTGCCCCTGGGTTTTCCGGGGCAGAAGGGCTTTAAACTCTGGCCCTTCCCCACCGTGCCTTTGTGGCGACTGCACTAATTTTAAGTGGGTCCCTCACCACGTAATCCTGGATCTTGGATTGCGCCAGTCTGCAACACGCAGACGTGGACATCTCCTCGCTCTGGAAGACCAGCAAGTGTCGGCAAGACCAAAGAGCGTCTTTCACCGAGTCGATGGCCCTCCAGCAGCAGGTGATGTCTGTCTCGGTGTGTGTCCCTGGGAACAGCCCGTAGAGAGCAGAGTCCTGTGTTACGGAGCTGCTCGGGATGAACCGCGACAGCAACCACTGCATCTCCTTCCAGACCTGCCTCGCGAAGGGGCAATCCTGAAGGAGATGGGTGACAGTCTCAGCCACACCACAGTCGGCTCGGGGGCACCCCCGTGCCGTGCTGCTGAGACGTCGGCTGTGCATGAACGCTCCGACGGGTAGGGCCCTCCTCACCGCCAATGTCTTGGTGCTTGTGTGAAAGCTCTGGCGATGAGACGTTCTGCCAAACGAGTTCGACAGTCCGCTCAGGGAACCACCCAACAGGGTCCACCCTCTCCTTCCATGGGGCGTCCAGGACCTTAAGTGCTGACCACTGCTTTATGGCCTTGTGGTCAAAGGGGTTTTTCTTGAAAAACCTTTCCACGAAGGACAGGTGGTGGTTCAAGCTACAAGCTAAAAGATCCTGTCTTTATGGGAGTCATGCTAACCCCTATCTTTCCCAACAATCTTTAAAATCCTTTCGTTCCTAAGCACGGGCACTTAGTCAGTGATTGGCCGTCCAACCCATAGGCCATCGTCATAGGCCGTCCCTCGGAATCGAGGGAGACTTGCCTCCACTCTTAACACAAGTCCTGAGGTGGCTGAACAGTCCAATACGGGAACCACAGTCCCTGTCACAGGTGGGACAGATAGACGTTGAGGGAAGGGGAGGGTGGGACAGATAGACGTTGAGGGAAGGGGAGGGTGGGACAGATAGACGTTGAGGGAAGGGGAGGGTGGGACAGATAGACGTTGAGGGAAGGGGAGGGTGGGACAGATAGACGTTGAGGGAAGGGGAGGGTGGGACAGATAGACGTTGAGGGAAGGGGAGGGTGGGACAGATAGACGTTGAGGGAAGGGGAGGGTGGGACAGATAGACGTTGAGGGAAGGGGAGGGTGGGACAGATAGACGTTGAGGGAAGGGGAGGGTGGGACAGATAGACGTTTAGGGAAGGGGAGGGTGGGACAGATAGACGTTGAGGGAAGGGGAGGGTGGGACAGATAGACGTTGAGGGAAGGGGAGGGTGGGACAGATAGACGTTGAGGGAAGGGGAGGGTGGGACAGATAGACGTTGAGGGAAGGGGAGGGTGGGACAGATAGACGTTGAGGGAAGGGGAGGGTGGGACAGATAGACGTTGAGGGAAGGGGAGGGTGGGACAGATAGACGTTGAGGGAAGGGGAGGGTGGGACAGATAGACGTTGAGGGAAGGGGAGGGTGGGACAGATAGACGTTGAGGGAAGGGGAGGGTGGGACAGATAGACGTTGAGGGAAGGGGAGGGTGGGACTGGTTTGCCGCACGCTCCTTCCGCTGCCTGCGCTTGGTTTCTGCACGCTCTCGGCGACGAGACTCGAGGTGCTCAGCGCCCTCCCAGATGCACTCCCTCCACTTAGGGCGGACTGGTCTTTGGGCCCAGGGACTCCCAGGTGTCGGTGGGGGATGTTGCACTTTATCAGGGAGGCTTTGAGGGTGGTCCCTTGTAACGTTTCCTCTGCCCACCTTTGGCCCGTTTGCCCGTGAAGGAGTTCCGAGTAGAGCGCTCGCTTTGGGGAGGCTCGTGTCTGGGAGACATGCGGACAATGTGGCCCTGCCCAGCGGAGCTGGTCGAGTGTGGTCAGTGCTTCGATGCTGGGGATGTTGGGCCTGGTCGAGGACGCTAACGTTGGTGCGTCTGTCCTCCCGGGGGATTTGCGGGATCTCGCGGAGACAGCGTTGGTGGTATTTCTCCAGCGACTTGAGGTACCTACTGTACATGGTCCATGTCTCTGAGCCATACAGGAGGGTGGGTATCACTACAGCCCTGTAGACCATGAGCTGGGGGTGAGGTACCTACTGTACATGGTCCATGTCTCTGAGCCATACAGGAGGGCGGGTATCACTACAGCCCTGTAGACCATGAGCTGGGGGTGAGGTGTCTACTGTACATGGTCCGTGTCTCTGGGCCATACAGGAGGGCGGGTATCACTACAGCCCTGTAGACCATGAGCTGGGGGTGAGGTACCTACTGTACATGGTCCATGTCTCTGAGCCACACAGGAGGGCGGGTATCACTACAGCCCTGTAGACCATGGGCTCGGTGGGGGATTTGAGGGCCTGGTCTTCGAACACTCTTTTCCTCAGGCGGCCGAAGGCTGCACTGGCGCACTGGAGGCAGTGTTGGATCTCGTCGCCAATGTCTGCCCTTGGTGATAGGAGGCTCCCGAGGTATGGGAAGTGGTCCTATACATTGGGCTGCTGGCTCTTAATCTGGGCATTTCTCTGAGTCTGTGTTGGGAAAGACCCAGTTCCGACATGGCTGGCCAGGATGGTGGCTTCATTGTTTCTGTTTTTCCTTCTGAGATGGGGTGACAAGTGCTTTTGCATATTAAGAGTGGCTTTGTCAATGGCCCCCACCCTTCCTGGCCCCCTTCCTTTAGCTGTGACTGATGGGCAAACCCGTTGTGGATGATTGACTGTTCTCCTGTCACGGCTTACTGCCACGCAGTCTCTGGCGTGTTAACAAAAACCAGCCCAGGGAAAAGACCCTCAAATAAAATCCGCGCAATGCTCGACTGAGTCCATTCTTTAAACACAAACTTTGCGATCTCTTCACCATCTCCAACAAGTGAGAGTCTACCCACCACCCCTTGACATTCCCATCGCCATATCCCCCACCGCCAACATCCTGGGGGTGACCATTGACCAGGAACTTAACTGGACCAGCCACACACATACTGTGGGACCAAGAGCGGGTCAGAGGCTGGGTATTGTGTGTCGAGTGTCTCACCTCCTGACTCCCCAAAGCCTCTCCACCATCGACAAGACACAAGTCAGGAGTGTGAGGGAACACTCCCCACTTGCCTGGATGGTGCAGCTCCAACAAACACTCGAGAAGCTCAACACCATCCAGGACAAAGCAGGTCGCTCGATGGGTCACGCTCCCCACCACCTCCAACACTCACTCCCTCCACCACCTCCAACACTCACTCCCTCCACCACCTCCAACACTCACTCCCTCCACCACCTCCAACACTCACTCCCTCCACCACCTCCAACACTCACTCCCTCCACCACCTCCAACACTCACTCCCTCCACCACCTCCAACACTCACTCCCTCCACCACCTCCAACACTCACTCCCTCCACCACCTCCAACACTCACTCTCTCCACCACCTCCAACACTCACTCCCTCCACCACCTCCAACACTCACTCCCTCCACCACCTCCAACACTCACTCCCTCCACCACCTCCAACACTCACTCCCTCCACCACCTCCAACACTCACTCCCTCCACCACCTCCAACACTCACTCCCTCCACCACCTCCAACACTCACTCCCTCCCCCACCTCCAACACTCACTCCCTCCCCCACCTCCAACACTCACTCCCTCCCCCACCTCCAACGCTCACTCCCTCCCCCACCTCCAACGCTCACTCCCTCCCCCACCTCCAACGCTCACTCCCTCCCCCACCTCCAACACTCACTCCCTCCACCACCTCCAACACTCACTCCCTCCACCACCTCCAACGCTCACTCCCTCCACCACCTCCAATGCTCACTCCCTCCCCCACCTCCAACACTCACTCCCTCCACCACCTCCAACGCTCACTCCCTCCACCACCTCCAACACTCACTCCCTCCACCACCTCCAACACTCACTCCCTCCCCCACCTCCAACACTCACTCCCTCCACCACCTCCAACACTCACTCCCTCCACCACCTCCAACGCTCACTCCCTCCACCACCTCCAACGCTCACTCCCTCCCCCACCTCCAACACTCACTCCCTCCACCACCTCCAACGCTCACTCCCTCCACCACCTCCAACACTCACTCCCTCCACCACCTCCAACACTCACTCCCTCCCCCACCTCCAACGCTCACTCCCTTCACCACCTCCAACGCTCACTCCCTCCACCACCTCCAACACTCACTCCCTCCCCCACCTCCAACACTCACTCCCTCCACCTCCTCCAACACTCACTCCCTCCACCACCTCCAACACTCACTCCCTCCACCACCTCCAACACTCACTCCCTCCACCACCGGCGCACCGTGGCTGCGGTGTGCACCGTCTACAAGATGCACCGCGGCAACTCGCCAAGGCTTCTTCGGCAGCACCTCCCAAACCCGCGGCCTCTACCCGCCTCGAAGGACAAGGGCAGCAGGTCCATGGAAACACCACCCCCTCCACGTTCCCCTCCCAGTCACACACACCATCCCTCGACTGGGAAATATATCGGCCGTTCCTTCATCGTCGCTGGGTCACAATCCTGGAACTCCCTCCCTAACAGCACTGTGGGAGCACCTTCACCACACGGACTGCAGCGGTTCAAGAAGGAGGCTCACCACCTCCTTCTCACGGGGCGATGAGGGATGGGCAATAGATGCCGGTCCTTGGCCAGAGACGCCCACATCCCAGGAGAACACTTTTTTTTATATCGGTTCGTGGGTTAGAGGTTAAAGTTCGGAGTGCACAGCCAATGTCTGTGTTCGGGCCGTTGGTCTCACTCTCTCTCTGACCCGTGTCTTGCAGATTTGGCCGTATTGGACGTCTGGTCCTCCGGGCCTGTCTCGATAAGGGAATCAACGTGGTGGCTATTAACGACCCTTTCATTGACTTAAACTACATGGTAAGTGTGTGTGTGTGTGTGAGCGATCCCGAGGGGGGTGTGTGTGTGTGTGTGTGTGATCTCGAGGGGGGGGGTGTGTGTGTGTGTGTGTGTGTGTGAGTGATCTCGAGGGGGGGGTGTGTGTGTGAGTGAGCGATCCCGAGGGGGGGGTGTGTGTGTGTGTGTGTGTGTGAGTGATCTCGAGGGGGGGGTGTGTGTGAGCGATCTCGAGGGGGGGGTGTGTGTGTGTGAGCGATCCCGAGGGGGGTGTGTGTGTGTGAGTGATCTCGAGGGGGGGGTGTGTGTGTGAGTGAGCGATCCCGAGGGGGGTGTGTGTGTGTGTGTGTGTGTGTGAGTGATCTCGAGGGGGGGGTGTGTGTGTGTGAGCGATCCCGAGGGGGGGGTGTGTGTGTGAGTGAGCGATCCCGAGGGGGGGGTGTGTGTGTGTGTGTGTGTGTGAGTGATCTCGAGGGGGGGGTGTGTGTGTGTGTGTGTGTGAGCGATCCCGAGGGGGGGGTGTGTGTGTGTGTGAGTGATCTCGAGGGGGGGGTGTGTGTGTGTGTGAGTGATCCCGAGGGGGGGGTGTGTGTGTGAGTGAGCGATCCCGAGGGGGGGGTGTGTGTGTGTGTGTGTGTGAGCGATCCCGAGGGGGGGGTGTGTGTGTGTGTGAGTGATCTCGAGGGGGGGGTGTGTGTGTGTGTGAGTGATCCCGAGGGGGGTGTGTGTGTGTGTGAGCGATCCCGAGGGGGGGGTGTGTGTGTGTGAGCGATCCCGAGGGGGGGGTGTGTGTGTGTGTGAGCGATCCCGAGGGGGGGGTGTGTGAGTGAGTGATCCCGAGGGGGGGGTGTGTGTGTGTGTGAGCGATCCCGAGGGGGGGGTGTGTGAGCGATCCCGAGGGGGGGGTGTGTGTGTGTGTGAGCGATCCCGAGGGGGGGGTGTGTGAGCGATCCCGAGGGGGGGGTGTATGTGTGTGTGAGCGATCCCGAGGGGGGGGTGTATGAGCGATCCCGAGGGGGGGTGTATGAGCGATCCCGAGGGGGGGGTGTATGAGCGATCCCGAGGGGGGGGTGTATGAGCGATCCCGAGGGGGGGGTGTGTGAGTGATCCCGAGGTGGGGGGGGGTGTGTGTGTGATCTCGAGAGGGGGGGGGGAGGGTGTGTGTGTGTGATCTCCAGA